>NC_092333.1:676842500-676985000 GCF_046630445.1 Rutidosis leptorrhynchoides | reverse complement strand
TAATAATATTGAAATAAAATATAATAATATAATATTATAATAAAGTAATAATATAATAATAATAATAATAATTCAATTAATAATAAAAAAAATCAAAATTTTGAAAACGTGTGAAATTATAAGCCGCCACCTTTGTCTCATTCTACCGAAAGTTTTTCATGAACCGGTATTTCGTACTCTGTTGCTAATAATTGACGGGTAAAAATATGGATAAAAATTTCACTTTTTATATTTGAATATATATATATATATATATATATATATATATATATATATATATATATATATATATATATATATATCCATTTTGGTATTAAGCTTTATAAAATTAGTTGTAAAAAGGTTCGTAATATAAAGTTTGTACGCGTAATATGTGTTTTTCTAGTTTTTAACTGGACAAAAATATAAAATATAATAATATAAATATGATATAATAATTATAATAAAATAATAATAATAATTCGAATCTGAATTCTTAAAATTTTAAAAGTCGTATGTCTTAAATACTTTGGGAGTATATTATGTAACTTATAATTAATAATTTCTATCATGTCGCTTTCATGTGAATAGTAAATTAATTAATTTCGTTTCATTTACTATTCATATGAATAGTAAATAAATTAATTTCGATTCAACTATTTAAGTTACATTGTTGTGCTTTACAGCTTGTACATCTTTAATTTAATTGTGTTTTTCTTATAAATTAAAAAAATTACCTCATAAAAATAAAACGATTATATACGTAAAATTTTAAATTTGAAATTTCATCATTCAATAGTAAATTTTTATCATTTCATATATAAATATTATATAATTTAGTTTTCTAGATCTAATTATGTTCAAAATCATTTTATTAAGAGGTTATAATAATAGAAAATCATTATATCATAAAACGTCTTCATTTAAGAAAGTAAAATCATATATAAAACATGACGGGTTTGAGTTTTAAATTATAGGTTGTTCGTGAATCGTAGGGTAAAGTCCAATGGTTAATTAAATGTATGAAAAACATTTTAATGCAACACACCAATTTGCTTATCTTGCCGGAGTTATCAGAGTTTAATTTTAATCAAAATTTCCAGGTCCTGACATTAAATAATCAAAACGTAAACCAAAACAAACTTCCTTCTTTGTTGGATAAGGACAAACTCAATGTTCAAACTTTCAAGAGTAGCATCGCAAGTTGAGAACTGTTCTCAAGCATGAATGGAAGTTGAACAAAATTAGAACCCTTATCCGATCATCCTGCCTACACAGCTCTGCTCAACAAAATGATTATCGGAAGTTGTTCAATGAGTAGGAGAAGTAGGATGAAAGGGTGAAAAAGAATAAACAAAATACTTTGTAGAAGGGAAAATGGAAAATCATTTTCTATTAAGAACATTCCACCTTCCAAGAAGGAAACCCTAGCAAAAGACACTGAATGTTTCCATTCTGGAAAAGTTGACCATTGGAGAAAGAGTTATTCTATCTACCAAGTTAAGCTGAGAAATGGCAAAGCTGGTGAGACTAGCAAATCAGGTATATTCTATATATACAGTTATATACTTTTTCTAGTGATTCCTGGATTTTTGTTACCAGTTGTGGCCCTCACATCTGTAACAATATGAAAAGAATGAGAAGAAGTATTAAACTGAAGAAAGACACACTGAATTTGCGAGTTGGCAATGGGGATCGAGCTTCTGTTGAAGCTATTGGTACCTATAAGCTTACTCTTCTAAGTGGTCTTATTGTTTTGCTGGAACAATGTAATGAAGCTCCTAGTATTGGGTGCAACATAGTTTGAAAGATGCTGGTTTTGAACTTGCATTTACACACTTTGGTATTTTAATTTCTAAGGATAATACTTATTATCTTAATGCCTATCAATGTGATGATATTTTTGAAATTCAAATGCATAGTCTGATTTCAAATGAAAATTTTGTGTATACCTATACCGCCAAAACGTGTCAAGTAACACTTGAATAAGACATATCTATGACATTGTCATCTTGGTCATATAAATAAACAATGTATTTTAAAAACTCGAATCTTGTGGATTTTAGAATCAGTTGGATATGAGTCATTTAATGTATGCGAGTTATGTTTATATGGAAATATGACAAAGGCTTATTTCTCCGATTTAGGTGAAAGAGCTAAAGATCTTTTAGGATTGATTCATATTGATTTATGAGGCCCTTATAGAACAATGTCTATAAATGGTGAATCTTACTTCATTATATTAACTGATGGTTATACTGGATGTGATTTTGTTTACTTGATGAAACATAAACATGAAGTTTTTGAAACGTTCAAAAGTCTTCCAAAATGAAGTAGATTATCAGCTTGGAAAGATCATTAAATCACTTCACTCTGATGGAGGAAGTGAGTATATGAGTTAAGACTTTTTAGGCCACCTGAATTGTGAGATTGTCTCATAATCCACTCCACCTAACACACCACAACAATGCTGTGTCTGAGTGGATGAATCGAACTTTACTTGATATGGTTCAATCATGATGAGTCTGATTACTCTATCACCGTCTTTTGGGGATATGCATTAGAGTCTGTTGCAGGCATACTCAATATGGTTCCAACCAAGAAGGTAGAAAAGACACCATATGAGCTATGGCATGGAAAGAGTCTCAAGTTGTCTTATTTGAAAGTCTGGGGTTGTGAAGCGTATGTGAAACGTGACACTTCAAACAAACAAGAACCCATAAGTATCAAATATCACTTTGTGGGATACCCAAAGGAAACATTAGGTTACTACTTTTACTACCAAGCTGAAAACAAAGTGTTTGCTGCTTGGCTTGCTGAATTTGTGGAAAGAGGTCTTCTCTTACAAGAACTTAGTGGGAGTAATATAGATCTTAAAGAAATTTGAGTGCCGCAAAGTAACATACCTTCTGAAGGCACTAGCCAACCACACGTTGAAACTGAGCACACTGTTGTGAGCCAGAACATGTTGTACCTATAGTCCGTAGATCTAGTAGAACTTCTCATCGACCTGAGAGGTAACATCTTCTGATTAATTCAGATGAACCTCATATAAGGATTATGATGAACCCTCTAACTATCGTGAGGCATATCAGATCCAGAATCTAACAAATGGAGAGATGCTATGAATGAAGAGATGCAGTCCATGAAAGGTAATTGTAACGACCCGGAATTTTTCCAACGTTTATTATTAATATTTATTATTAATACTTGCGCTTTAATAAATGTATTTATATACATTTACTTGTTATCGTATTTGACTTACAATGCCCGACTTGTCTTTGTGACACGCGTACTTTTCACGAATAATATTTTCGAATATTATTTACATTCATGATTAATTAATATTAGTCATTTTTAATTAACTAATGCTAGTAGTTAATTACTTGGGCCTTTTAGTTATTTGTTGGTTACTTGGGCTTATTTACTTAATTGTTACACATACTTGAACTTTATTTCATGGACTAGTAAGCCCACCACTCTTAATGGACTTGTGAGCCCAACATAATAACTAGTAATTCATTAAGGATAAACATGTATTATTTAGCTTAATTAAGAGACAAAGTACTACAAGCATGCATGCATTCTCTTCCATACTTTTAACCTCATTACCTCATTCTAGCTAACACCATTATCCCACACAAGAAAGCAAGTTTTGACTCCCCTCTTTTTATCACCAATACCGTCGGCCAAAATGGGAGCATGGGGAGTTCAATTTTCACTTTTATTTGTTAATATTTGATAGTTTACCTCACTTTTACACACACATTCAAACAACACTTCAACTTTCTCTCTTATTCTCTCTAAAACTTAGTAAGTAACAACACTTTTTCTTCCTCTTTTCTTGTTCTAAAAACCGTAACATGTAACTATCATCATCATGATTTCTTGTTTAATTACTTGTTTGTTTGTTGGTTGTTATTCAAGATCAAACTTCCTAGTTTGAATCTTCATGGATCTTGGTTACTTCCATCTCTAGTTTGATGAAGAACCAAGAACAAGAACCTAAAACTTGTTAGTTTGTGGTTCTATACTTCAGTGTTTTCAAGATCTAGAGTTCTTAAACTTGATGATCTTCTTTATGTTCATGTTTTGTAGACTTGAATTCTTAAGATCTAAACTTTGGTTTGAATCTTCTCAAGTATGAAGCAAATATGAACATAATACTTGTAACATTAATTTATTTCTTCATTTCATGTACTTTAAAGTTGTGATTTTTGTAAGCATGGTCAAGTATTACTAGTTAATCTTGATCTCATTTTTCGTTTAAGACTCGTCTTAATCCAAATTACGGTTTAGGATCTATGGCCTTCCGAATGTCACTATGTCCTTTTAACGTTGTGCTGAAAATTCTGACCTACTCGCACTTAAATCATCACCACGGTCAAATGAAGACGAGTTTGGTTCTGGAAACTGGTCAGCCTCTAGGGGACTCATATACGGAGCCATGGCCACTGGTCTCACCTCAATTCAGTTCGTATAGAAGCCGTGGCGACTGATCGAAGTCAGCCTTTGTTTTAAACCTTGTTCTTTGAATGAGACTTACTTTACACTTTTTGTTTAATGATGATGATGATGATACTTAAGACCTAATTTACATACTTTTAAACCTATTGGGATGATTTACTAACTTAGTAACTTTTGACTTAGGTTGAGGACCATTTCGAACAAACATACTTGCTTACCTTTCCCGTGTCAACTTTACTACTACTTAACCACTGTGAGTTATAGCATCCCTTTTTACTTTAACTATTTTGGAAACTGAGAATACATGCACATTTTACATTTTACATACTAGGCACGAGTACTTAAACTTTATATATGTGTGGGTTATACAACGGCATAAACTTTCCCCTTAGCTCGGTAACGTTTAGTCATTGGTCTTCGAACCGGTGAACGCGAATCTTAGATATGGATCCATAGGGTTTGACATCCCCACTCGGGCTAGTAGCGTGATGTTAAAGCGAAGGGGTACAAAATAGTTATATTTTTACTACAAAATACTATTAAATACGATACAATTTTACACAAGTTATTTATTTATTTATAGAGTGGATATACCTAAATCTTGCTACAACACTTATAGGCAGTGTACCTAATCGTACAGTAGTGTAGTTTTTAGTAAGTCCGGTTCGTTCCACAGGGATCTTAGCCAAGTTTAACGCTATATTTTTAAAAACTATATTTCTAAAAATATAAATATATATATAAGTAGTATTATTATTATTATAAAAAGGGGGTTTTTTGTGACAACCCGGAAATTTCCAACCAAATTTAAACTTTAATCTTTATATGTTTCCGACACGATAAACAATATTTGTTAAGTTAAATTTTAAGAATTTTAAACTATGTTCATACATTCACTCAACCTCAACCAAGTTCCAACGATTCACGAACCATTAAACGAATATGATTATATATGTATATGTGTATATATATTATAACTTGAAACGTAAACAAAATATTAGATTAAATACTTTATATGATTGTATCTGTTTCAAAATGTTTATCAATGGAATTAGAAGATAAGATCAAATGATTGAATTATTAGATATATTGAATTATGAATACAAGTCTCTGTTGAAAGGCCCACGTTGATTTGAGAAATCTTTCCATTTTAACAATATTCGGAAAATGGTAAAGTGAATTATAAATAAGAACAAATTGTCTATCATTGAGAACTAGACAAAGGATAGTGGAAGATTGAATCTCATAAAGACTCGATTGATCTATTTATTTCAAACGTACAAAAATGTTTTCAGTTTAAAAAGAACTTTATTATTAAAACGTATATAACTTTTATAAATATCTAGAACCACTTTTGACAACTTATTACTTAACTAGTATGATAAAGATAACGATATTTATATTTTATTTTATTAAATATATATAACGATTTAAATTAATATTATATATATTTATAGGCGTATTATACGTACATAGTTTTATACTTTTACTATACTTAAACTTTACCTTTACTTTATTTTTACTTTACTTTAACTTTAATAATTCACTTTAATAATTCATACTTTAATAATTCACTTTAATAATTCATACTTTAATAATTCACTTTAATAATTCATACTTTAATAATTCACTTTAATAATTCACTTTAATAATTAAAAAATCTATTATAAATAGAATTCAATAGGTTTCATTATTTCATAGAAACTTGAAAATATTTTTCTCTAAACTCTCTCAATCGATTTACATATATATATTTACTCCGTATTATTTCAAGATATTATGAGTATACATAAAATATTACGACGGAGTGCTGTCCGAGTGGTTTCGAAATTGTTTTTCGAGTAGGATAGGATTAAGGAAATTATGGGTTATAGCTATGGAGGTGATTGAGTATGGTTCATGGGTATGCTCGTGAGGTCAATATAGTGTTTATCATTTCCGTTGCGTCTACGTACCTTTCCTGCAATATTGAATCTCAATATTGATACGTGAGTACTCATAATTTAACTTTTACATACTAATAGTGTATCCCTGACTAGTGCTCGAGTATTTAGGATTATGCATGCTTGTACTTTTGATATTGCCCTTAGACAGGTTAGGTTGAATCTTGAATTAGTTACACTTGCGGTTGAGATAAGGTATAAGATATGCATGTCCTTAGAAAGCTAGCGAAAAATTAAGAACTTTTCCTTTAGATATCGAATGGTTTCGATGAACGGATTAGAAGTTATAATCAATTGAATTTTTGATATTTTTATTAAAAATGATTATTATTATCGTCGTTTTTATCGTCGTTCTAGTTTTATCTTATTATTATGATTATTATTATCTTTATCAATAAAAGGGATTTATCATTAAAAATTGTTATTTTTTTTATTATTACTATCGTTATTATCGTTAAAGTTATAATTAGTATTATTATTATTATCCAATTATTATTATTGTTATTATTATTATTATTATTAGTATTATTATTATTATTATCATTATTAATATATATCATTATTTAAAAATGGTTATTGTTATTGTTATTATTATTATTACTATATTATCATTAAGATAATTATTAGTATTATTGTTAATAATGTTATAGTAACTATCATTATTAATATTAGTGTAATTAAAACAAATATTTGTAACACCTAATTATTTTGATTACTATTATTATCATTATTATGAACACAGTATAAAAGACGATTAAAAGCTATTAAACGAAACGATTAGGAAATAATGAGTAAGAGTATCATGATGAAATTAAAATATTATAAGATATTGATTTAGATAAAATTATCGTTCTTATTATTTTTATCATTACAATTATTATTAAAAGTATCGTTAGTATTAAAACTATCATTTTAACAAAAATTATCATTTTAATAGAAATGTCGTTGTTACTATAAAATTATCATTATTATTATTATTTTAAATAGAATTATTATTTTAAAGATAATATTAAAAATTATCGTAAATATTAAAGTTATCATAATTAGAATTATCGTTTTATCATAATGTCATCTTAGTAATTATAAATATTGATATTTTTATAATAATAATTATTACTACAAAATAATACAACTTTTACTTACTATCATTATAGATATTATTTTATCAAATAAATATGTGATACAAACATATTTTACTACGTGTAATAACTTACTTTAATAATACCTATCATATTATCTTTATGATATTAAATGAACCCTATAAATTTTATTACTTAATATATATAAAAGTATATTTTATTATATAAATTTAATATAAAATTTTATTTATTAATAAATAAATTATATTATTTACTCTAATAAATCTTTTAAAAAATATTTAAAAATATAAAACGACGATATTTAAACTATATATTAATCATGTATAGATTTTTGGAAATTATTTTGAGTCAAATTTACTTTTGTTGACTTTTGCATATTAGTCTCGAGCATTAGGATTGTGGTACACTATGACTTGACCTAATTTGTTAGACAAATATTGACCAACATATAAATATATATAATTAATTTAGGTTCGTGAATCCGAGGCCAACCTTGCACTTGTTCAATGACGTTATATGTATTTTTACTACGAAATACAGTATGTTGAGTTTCATTTGCCTTTTTACCCTTTATATTTTTGGGACTGAGAATACATGCGCTTTTATAAATGTTTGACGAAATAGACACAAGTAATTGAAACTACATTCTAAGGTTGAATTATCGAAATCGAATATGCCCCTTTTTATTAAAGTCTGGTAATCTAAGAATTAGGGAACAGACACCCTAATTGACGCGAATCCTAAAGATAGATCTATTGGGCCTAACAAACCCCATCCAAAGTACCGGATGCTTTAGTACTTCAAAATTTATATCATGTCCGAAGGAGGATCCCGGAATGATAGGGGATATTCTTATATGTATCTAGTTAATGTCGGTTACCAGGTGTTCACCATATGAATGATTATTTTTGTCTCTATGCATGGGACGTATATTTATGAGAACTGGAAATGAAATTCTTGTGGTCTATTAAAATGATGGAAATAAATGATTATGATAAACTAATGAACTCACCAACCTTTTGGTTGACACTTTAAAGCATGTTTATTCTCAGGTGTTAAAGAAATCTTCCGCTGTGCATTTGCTCATTTTAAAGATATTACTTGGAGTCTTTCATAGCATATTTCGAAGAACGTTGCATTCGAGTCATTGAGTTCATCAAAGATTATTATTAAATCAATTTATAGTTGGATAGTGGATATTATGAAATGGTATGCATGCCTGTTAATTTTTGATGTAAAGAAAGTTTGGCTTTTAAAAACGAATGCAATGTTTGTAAAATGTATCATATAGAGGTCAAATACCTCGCAATGTAATCAACTATTGTGAATCGTTTATAATGTATATGAACGGGTCCTTTCATTTTTACCGTTTAATGACCGGTTTGTCGATTTTAAAGCTTAAGTCGCAGTTAAAACCTAATGTAAAATATTAAAAATAAATATAACTTAATTTTAAGCGTAAAGTAAATAAAGATAATGAAAATTGCGATAAATAAAATGACGATAAATAAAATTGCGGTAATTAAAAAGTATGATAATTAAAACTGCATCTAAATAAAATGACAGTAAATAAAAGTGCGATAATTAAAAGTGCAATTAAATATGAAATAAAGGAATTATGCTTATTTAAACTTACGTAATCATGATGTTTGACGTGTTGATTTTAGTTTATTACCATGGGTTAATTGTAACATCCCGCATTTTTCCATTAAATTTATTTTAACACCGTCTTTTTTTTTTAAATAAAATCTTTCGTCATTTAATTTGGTATCTTTCGTTAACTAACGTTCATAATATCCTCGTTATTTAATTATAACGTCACCCGTTTACTCGAGCGTTTTAAAATATTCGTTTGGTTATTTTCCGCACCCGACTACAAACTCGAGGGACTAAAATTGACACGGGGCAAACTAGTTGACTAGGCCACCTAGTCTACCCCAATCACCACCATTCAATCACCTCCATCTCTCTCTCTTTCTCTCTAGCAAGAACACACACACAAATACCCAATTCAAACATTCATCATCTAAATTCGGATCGGGAAGCAAACTTCAAAACAAATTACATATTCGTGATCCTCTCATCATTCTCTACGATTTGATACTAACTACACCGAGTTTGGGTAACTTTCTAAAAACACTAAATTTCTCTAAATTCGTTTTATATACTTGAAATTGTGTTAGTTAGTGTCTATGGCTCGTGTCTAGCATGAATATATGAATTACTTGCTCGATTTGTTGTTTTGAGTAACTAGTTTGAACATTCGAAATGGGTTTGCTTAATCTTGCATTTTGGAAGATTAAATGTTGTTTGATTGTTAAAGTTCATGTTTTAATTGTGTTACTAGTATCACTAGCTTCGTTTTGATGTGTAGGTTGATTTGTAAAACTTCATAAACTTGATTAGTAATTTTGGTGATTTTGGATTAGGGTTTGATAAGCTTTATATGAACTTTTGGTGCATCAAATGCTATGAATTGTTGTTGATAAGTGTTTAGTTTCAATGTGTGTTTGATTACCTTCGAAACGGCATATCATACATGTAAATTGGTTGCCCGAATCATGAAATGCGTTTTTAGAACTTGAAACTTTGATTATGAACGTTTAATGCGGTTTTTGGTTGTTTAAAGTGAAAGTTTGATTGATGATATGTGTTTAGTTACATTCCTCGTCAAAATACCTTTCCAACGATGTATGATAGGCGTTATAAGCGTTTGCGGGTCAAGTGTTGTGTTAGAATAGGTTTTGGCTCGTGTACACTTTTGAAAAACAGAAAATGCCTGCACAGAGGGTGGCGCGGCGCGCCCCTTCCCCGCGCGGCGCGCAATCTGGCCTGGCCAGATTCTGCCCACTTTGTCCCTTTTCACGTAAAATGTTTGACTAGCTATCGACCTCCGGTTCACATGAAACTTGTTTTAATATACTTGTATATGAATATTTAGCATAGAAAAATAGTCCGGGACCCGACCCGAACATGTTGACTTTTTCGTTGACTTTGACCAAGTTTGACTTTTTGTCAAACTTAACCAATTAATTATGCAATCTTTCTAACATGATTCTATACTTGTATCTTGCATGAAACTTGACAATTTGACTCACATGCTTCATAATCGAGTCGTAACGAGCCATAGGACTAATTGAACATCTTTGACCGTTTGTGTTTACCGTTATTGATACAACCTAATTGTTTAGGTCGAGACTAGAATTGTTCCTTGCACGTTTACTTGTTGAAGTACTATTTCACTCTTGCAATCAAAGGTGAGATCATAGTCCCACTTTTACTCTTTTTCAACTTATATTTGGGATGAGAAAACATAAACGATTCTTTTGAACTAAGTGAACACAAGAACGGGAAAACAAACATTCTACATACGAGTTTAGAACAAAAATCCTCAATTCGATTATCATTAGTTACACTTGCCGGGTGTAAGCGAGAACTTATGTTATATGGCCATATGGGTTGACAACCCTCATCTTTGACGGTTCGCTACCGTCTACGGATGAAATATATTTTCGAGAATCAGTGTTTGTTCTAGCACTATGGATGGGGTATACAATGGATGGAATGTTAAGCTTTGATAATTGGGTGCTCGTGAAACAAACTTTTGGAATGTATTACTATTATTTCATTGATGCAAATCTTGTGGTTCACTTGTACTCACTTACTTAAACCTATGATTTCACCAACGTTTTCGTTGACAGATTTCTATGTTTTTCTCAGGTCTTGCGCGATATGTGAAACATGCTTCCGCTTACTATTTGATACTTGCATCCGATGTCGAGTATACATGCATTTCATGGAGCGTCCTTTGTCTTTACTTTAAACCGTGTCGCCTAGATTTCAAGCGTACTTATAACGTTGTAACTTAACTTTTGGTTGAACAATTCTTGTAAACTTTGAAACAATCTGTATTTTGAAATGAAGGCGACATATTTTGGTCAAACGTTATCTTAAAGACTTATAATCAGGTAATGGGACCCACGTAGCCGACGCCGTCACTTGACGATTTGTCGGGGTCGCTACAAGTGGTATCAGAGCCTTGGTTGTAGGGATTTAGAGTTCATTTATGTCCACCCCGAGTCATAGGGTACATAGGTGAATCTAGACTACAACCGGCATATAGACTGAAGTAGGAATTACTTGACTATTTGTGCATTTATACTCGAACTTTTCTATCATATCTAACTCGTATTCGATCTTGATCTTACGTTGATAAATTTTGTTGACGCGCCACCTTGACTTTATAAAGTAATGTTAAATGCACATGTAAATCAGGGTAATATAATTTCCGGGATTATATTACGGTGATTCACATGGACGTTCCGACATTATGACGTAAAGAATTTAAGGCGAGTCTGAAATGTCCCGTTCTTATTGATTAAAAACGTTCCATATTAATTGATTTCGTTGCGAGGTTTTGACCTCTATATGAGACGTTTTTCAAAGACTGCATTCCTTTTAAAACAAACCATAACCTTTATTTCATCAATAAAGGTTTAAAAAGCTTTACGTAGATTATCAAATAATGATAATCTAAAATATCCTGTTTACACACGACCATTACATAATGGTTTACAATACAAATATGTTACAACAAAATAAGTTTCTTGAATGCAGTTTTTACACAATATCATACAAGCATGGACTCCAAATCTCGTCCTTATTTAAGTATGCGACAGCGAAAGCTCTTAATAATCACCTGAGAATAAACATGCTTAAAACGTCAACAAAAATGTTGGTGAGTTATAGGTTTAACCTATATATATCAAATCATAATAATAGACCACAAGATTTCATATTTCAATACACATCCCATACATAGAGATAAAAATCATTCATATGGTGAACACCTGGTAACCGACATTAACAAGATGCATATATAAGAATATCCCCATCATTCCGGGACACCCTTCGGATATGATATAAATTTCGAAGTACTAAAGCATCCGGTACTTTGGATGGGGTTTGTTAAGCCCAATAGATCTATCTTTAGGATTCGCGTCAATTAGGGTGTCTGTTCCCTAATTCTTAGATTACCAGACTTAATAAAAAGGGGCATATTCGATTTCGATAATTCAACCATAGAATGTAGTTTCACGTACTTGTGTCTATTTTGTAAATCATTTATAAAACCTGCATGTATTCTCATCCCAAAAATATTAGATTTTAAAAGTGGGACTATAACTCACTTTCACAGATTTTTACTTCGTCGGGAAGTAAGACTTGGCCACTGGTTGATTCACGAACCTATAACAATATATACATATATATCAAAGTATGTTCCAAATATATTTACAACACTTTTAATATATTTTGATGTTTTAAGTTTATTAAGTCAGCTGTCCTCGTTAGTAACCTACAACTAGTTGTCCACAGTTAGATGTACAGAAATAAATCGATAAATATTATCTTGAATCAATCCACGACCCAGTGTATACGTATCTCAGTATTGATCACAACTCAAACTATATATATTTTGGAATCAACCTCAACCCTGTATAGCTAACTCCAACATTCACATATAGAGTGTCTATGGTTGTTCCGAAATATATATAGATGTGTCGACATGATAGGTCGAAACATTGTATACGTGTCTATGGTATCTCAAGATTACATAGTATACAATACAAGTTGATTAAGTTATGGTTGGAATAGATTTGTTACCAATTTTCACGTAGCTAAAATGAGAAAAATTATCCAATCTTGTTTTACCCATAACTTCTTCATTTTAAATCCGTTTTGAGTGAATCAAATTGCTATGGTTTCATATTGAACTCTATTTTATGAATCTAAACATAAAAAGTATAGGTTTATAGTCAGAAAAATAAGTTACAAGTCGTTTTTGTGAAGGTAGTCATTTCAGTCGAAAGAACGACGTCTAGATGACCATTTTAGAAAACATACTTCCACTTTGAGTTTAACCATAATTTTTGGATATAGTTTCATGTTCATAATAAAACTCATTTTCTCAGAATAATAACTTTTAAATCAAAATTTATCATAGTTTTTAATTAACTAACCCAAAACAGCCCGCGGTGTTACTACGACGGCGTAAATCCGGTTTTACGGTATTTTTCGTGTTTCCAGGTTTTAAATCATTAAGTTAGCATATCATATAGATATAGAACATGTGTTTAGTTGATTTTAAAAGTCAAGTTAGAAGGATTAACTTTTGTTTGCGAACAAGTTTAGAATTAACTAAACTATGTTCTAGTGATTACAAGTTTAAACCTTCGAATAAGATAGCTTTATATGTATGAATCGAATAATGTTATGAACATTATTACTACCTTAAGTTCCTTGGATAAACCTACTGGAAAATAGAAAAATGGATCTAGCTTCAATGGATCCTTGGATGGCTCGAAGTTCTTGAAGCAAAATCATGACACGAAAACAAGTTCAAGTAAGATCATCACTTGAAATAAGATTGTTATAGTTATAGAAATTGAACCAAAGTTTGAATATGATTATTACCTTGTATTAGAATGATAACCTACTGTAAGAAACAAAGATTTCTTGAGGTTGGATGATCACCTTACAAGATTGGAAGTGAGCTAGCAAACTTGAGAGTATTCTTGATTTTATGAAACTAGAACTTTTGGAATTTATGAAGAACACTTAGAACTTGAAGATAGAACTTGAGAGAGATCAATTAGATGAAGAAAATTGAAGAATGAAAGTGTTTGTAGGTGTTTTTGGTCGTTGGTGTATGGATTAGATATAAAGGATATGTAATTTTGTTTTCATGTAAATAAGTCATGAATGATTACTCATATTTTTGTAGTTTTATGAGATATTTCATACTAGTTGCCAAATGATGGTTCCCACATGTGTTAGGTGACTCACATGGGCTGCTAAGAGCTGATCATTGGAGTGTATATACCAATAGTACATACATCTAAAAGCTGTGTATTGTACGAGTACGAATACGGGTGCATACGAGTAGAATTGTTGATGAAACTGAACGAGGATGTAATTGTAAGCATTTTTGTTAAGTAGAAGTATTTTGATAAGTGTATTGAAGTCTTTCAAAAGTGTATAAATACATATTAAAACACTACATGTATATACATTTTAACTGAGTCGTTAAGTCATCGTTAGTCGTTACATGCAAGTGTTGTTTTGAAACCTTTAGGTTAATGATCTTGTTAAATGTTGTTAACCCAATGTTTATAATATCAAATGAGATTTTAAATTATTATATTATCATGATATTATCATGTATGAATATCTCTTAATATGATATATATACATTAAATGTCTTTACAACGATAATCGTTACATATATGTCTCGTTTAAAAATCATTAAGTTAGTAGTCTTGTTTTTACATATGTAGTTCATTGTTAATATACTTAATGATATGTTTACTTATCATAGTATCATGTTAACTATATATATATCCATATATATGTCATCATATAGTTTTTACAAGTTGTAACGTTCGTGAATCACCGGTCAACTTGGGTGGTCAATTGTCTATATGAAACATATTTCAATTAATCAAGTCTTAACAAGTTTGATTGCTTAATATGTTGGAAACATTTAATCATGTAAATATCAATCTCAATTAATATATATAAACATGGAAAAGTTCGGGTCACTACAGTACCTACCCGTTAAATAAATTTCGTCCCGAAATTTTAAGCTGTTGAAGGTGTTGACGAATCTTCTGGAAATAGATGCGGGTATTTCTTCTTCATCTGATCTTCACGCTCCCAGGTGAACTCGGGTCCTCTACGAGCATTCCATCGAACCTTAACAATTGGTATCTTGTTTTGCTTAAGTCTTTTAACCTCACGATCCATTATTTCGACGGGTTCTTCGATGAATTGAAGTTTTTCGTTGATTTGGATTTCATCTAACGGAATAGTGAGATCTTCTTTAGCAAAACATTTCTTCAAATTCGAGACGTGGAAAGTGTTATGTACAGCCGCGAGTTGTTGAGGTAACTCAAGTCGGTAAGCTACTGGTCCGACACGATCAATAATCTTGAATGGTCCAATATACCTTGGATTTAATTTCCCTCGTTTACCAAATCGAACAACGCCTTTCCAAGGTGCAACTTTAAGCATGACCATCTCTCCAATTTCAAATTCTATATCTTTTCTTTTAATGTCAGCGTAGCTCTTTTGTCGACTTTGGGCGGTTTTCAACCGTTGTTGAATTTGGATGATCTTCTCAGTAGTTTCTTGTATAATCTCCGGACCCGTAATCTGTCTATCCCCCACTTCACTCCAACAAATCGGAGACCTGCACTTTCTACCATAAAGTGCTTCAAACGGCGCCATCTCAATGCTTGAATGGTAGCTGTTGTTGTAGGAAAATTCTGCTAATGGTAGATGTCGATCCCAACTGTTTCCGAAATCAATAACACATGCTCGTAGCATGTCTTCAAGCGTTTGTATCGTCCTTTCGCTCTGCCCATCAGTTTGTGGATGATAGGCAGTACTCATGTCTAGACGAGTTCCTAATGCTTGCTGTAATGTCTGCCAGAATCTTGAAATAAATCTGCCATCCCTATCAGAGATAATAGAGATTGGTATTCCATGTCTGGAGATGACTTCCTTCAAATACAGTCGTGCTAACTTCTCCATCTTGTCATCTTCCCTTATTGGCAAGAAGTGTGCTGATTTGGTGAGACGATCAACTATTACCCAAATAGTATCAAAACCACTTGCAGTCCTTGGCAATTTAGTGATGAAATCCATGGTAATGTTTTCCCATTTCCATTCCGGGATTTCGGGTTGTTGAAGTAGACCTGATGGTTTCTGATGCTCAGCTTTGACCTTAGAACACGTCAAACATTCTCCTACGTATTTAGCAACATCGGCTTTCATACCCGGCCACCAAAAATGTTTCTTGAGATCCTTGTACATCTTCCCCGATCCAGGATGTATTGAGTATCTGGTTTTATGAGCTTCTCTAAGTACCATTTCTCTCATATCTCCAAATTTTGGTACCCAAATCCTTTCAGCCCTATACCGGTTCCGTCTTCCCGAATATTAAGATGTTTCTCCGATCCTTTGGGTATTTCATCCTTTAAATTTCCCTCTTTTAAAACTCCTTGTTGCGCCTCCTTTATTTGAGTAGTAAGGTTATTATGAATCATTATATTCATAGATTTTACTCGAATGGGTTCTCTGTCCTTCCTGCTCAAGGCATCGGCTACCACATTTGCCTTTCCCGGGTGGTAACGAATCTCAAAGTCGTAATCATTCAATAATTCAATCCACCTACGCTGCCTCATATTCAGTTGTTTCTGATTAAATATGTGTTGAAGACTTTTGTGGTCGGTATATATAATACTTTTAACCCCATATAAGTAGTGCCTCCAAGTCTTTAATGCAAAAACAACTGCGCCTAATTCCAAATCATGCGTCGTATAATTTTGTTCGTGAATCTTCAATTGTCTAGACGCATAAGCAATCACCTTCGTTCGTTGCATTAATACACAACCGAGACCTTGCTTTGATGCGTCACAATAAATCACAAAATCATCATTCCCTTCAGGCAATGACAATATAGGTGCCGTAGTTAGCTTTTTCTTCAATAACTGAAATGCTTTCTCTTGTTCATCATTCCATTCAAATTTCTTCCCTTTATGCGTTAATGCAGTCAAGGGTTTTGCTATTCTGGAAAAGTCTTGGATGAACCTTCTGTAGTAACCAGCTAGTCCTAAAAACTGGCGTATGTGTTTCGGAGTTTTCGGGGTTTCCCACTTTTCAACAGTTTCTATCTTTGCCGGATCCACCTTAATACCTTCTTTGTTCACTATGTGATCGAGGAATTGAACTTCTTCCAACCAAAATGCACACTTTGAAAACTTAGCGTACAATTCTTCCTTCCTCAATACTTCTAACACCTTTCTCAAATGTTCACTGTGTTCTTGGTCATTCTTTGAGTAAATAAGTATGTCATCAATGAAAACAATGACAAACTTGTCAAGGTATGGTCCACACACTCGGTTCATAAGGTCCATGAACACAGCTGGTGCATTAGTTAAACCAAATGGCATGACCATAAACTCGTAATGACTGTAACGCGTTCTGAAAGCAGTCTTTGGAATATCATCTTCTTTCACCCGCATTTGATGATACCCGGAACGTAAGTCAATCTTTGAATAAACAGACGAGCCTTGTAGTTGATCAAATAAGTCGTCGATTCTCGGTAGTGGGTAGCGATTCTTGATGGTAAGTTTGTTCAACTCTCGGTAGTCGATACATAACCTGAATGTACCATCTTTCTTCTTGACAAACAAAACAGGAGCTCCCCACGGTGATGTACTTGGTCGAATGAAACCACGCTCTAAAAGTTCTTGTAATTGGCTTTGCAGTTCTTTCATCTCGTTGGGTGCGAGTCTGTAAGGAGCACGAGCTATTGGTGCAGCTCCTGGTACAAGATCTATTTGAAATTCAACGGATCGATGTGGGGGTAATCCCGGTAATTCTTTCGGAAATACATCGGGAAATTCTTTTGCGACGGGAACATCATTGATGCTCTTTTCTTCAGTTTGTACTTTCTCGACGTGTGCTAGAACAGCATAGCAACCTTTTCTTATTAGTTTTTGTGCCTTCAAATTACTAATAAGATGTAGCTTCGTGTTGCCCTTTTCTCCGTACACCATTAAGGGTTTTCCTTTTTCTCGTATAATGCGAATTGCATTTTTGTAACAGACGATCTCTGCTTTCACTTCTTTCAACCAGTCCATACCGATTATCACATCAAAACTCCCTAACTCTACTGGTATCAAATCAATCTTAAATGTTTCGCTAACCAGTTTAATTTCTCGATTCCGACATATATTATCTGCTGAAATTAATTTACCATTTGCTAATTCGAGTAAAAATTTACTATCCAAAGGCGTCAATGGACAACTTAATTTAGCACAAAAATCTCTACTCATATAGCTTCTATCCGCACCCGAATCAAATAAAACGTAAGCAGATTTATTGTCAATAAGAAACGTACCCGTAACAAGCTCCGGGTCTTCCTGTGCCTCTGCCGCATTAATATTGAAAACTCTTCCGCGGCCTTGTCCATTCGTGTTCTCCTGGTTCGGGCAATTTCTAATAATGTGGCCCGGTTTTCCACATTTATAACAAACTACATTGGCATAACTTGCTCCGACACTACTTGCTCCGCCATTACTCGTTCCGACACCATTTGTTCCTTTCGTTCTATTAACCCCTGGTCCGTAGACCTCACACTTCGCCGCGCTATGACCATTTCTTTTACACTTGTTGCAAAATTTGGTGCAGAACCCCGAGTGATACTTTTCACACCTTTGGCATAGCTGCTTCTGATTGTTGTTGTTGTTGCGGTTATTATTGTTGTTGGGATGATTGTTGTAGTTGCTGTTGCTGTTGTTGTTGTTGTTGTTGTTGTTGGGCCGTTTGTTGATGTTGCGATTGTTGGGATAATTGTTGCGATTATTGTTGTAATTGCTGTTGTTGTTGTATTGGTGATTCTTATCACCGTTTTCCTCCCACTTTCTTTTGACTTGCTTCACATTGGCCTCTTCAGCAGTCTGTTCTTTAATTCTTTCTTCAATCTGGTTCACTAGTTTGTGAGCCATTCTACATGCCTGTTGTATAGAGGCGGGCTCGTGTGAACTTATATCTTCTTGGATTCTTTCCGGTAATCCTTTCACAAATGCGTCGATCTTCTCTTCCTCATCTTCGAATGCTCCCGGACACAATAGGCACAATTCTGTGAATCGTCTTTCGTACGTGGTAATATCAAATCCTTGGGTTCGTAACCCTCTAAGTTCTGTCTTGAGCTTATTGACCTCGGTTTTGGGACGGTACTTCTCGTTCATCAAGTGCTTGAATGCTGACCACGGTAGTGCGTACGCATCGTCTTGTCCCACTTGCTCTAGATAGGTATTCCACCATGTTAACGCAGAACCTGTGAAGGTATGCGTAGCGTACTTCACTTTGTCCTCTTCAGTACACTTACTTATGGCAAACACCGATTCGACCTTCTCGGTCCACCGTTTCAATCCAATCGGTCCTTCGGTTCCATCAAATTCCAAAGGTTTGCAGGCAGTGAATTCTTTGTAGGTGCATCCTACACGATTTCCTGTACTGCTAGATCCAAGGTTATTGTTGGTATGTAGCACAGCCTGTACTGCGGCAATGTTTGAAGCTAGAAAAGTACGGAATTCCTCTTCATTCATATTCACGGTGTGTCGAGTAGTCGGTGCCATTTCCTTCAAAATAGTCAAATGGAACAAGTTAATCATACAGAATATTAAGAGTAGTTAATAGTATTTCGTAGCATAATATGAACTCATTTATAAAAGCTTTTTCTTCATATTAGCGTTTTATAAGTTTAAATTCGGGTAGTACCTACCCGTTAAGTTCATACTTAGTAGCTAATATACAATTCAACTACTACAATTCTATATGAAAAACTGATTATAATAATATTTCGCGTTCAAACTTTTATACAATATTTTACAAACTTACAATACCGCTTATTTTACATAAAGCATGAAATATGGCACACAATAACTTTGATACAAGATAGTTGTGAAGATAATTCTAGCTAGTACACAAGTCGTTCAGCAAAGGCAATAAAGACACGTAATTCATACGTCCAGAAACAAGTCATGCATTCTGGTTTTACTAGGACTACTTCCCATCCTTGGTCTTGTAGAACATAACCGTTATGGCCGTTGATAACACAGCGTGTTGTAACATTGTTAAAGGGACGAGGGTTACGTAATGTCCAACAGTCCCGTAATAATCTAAAAACCTCATTTCTTACCCCAATTACCGACTCCGTCACTTGTGGAAACATTTTGTTTAATAGTTGTAGCCCGATGTTCTTGTTCTCACTTTGGTGAGAAGCGAACATTACTAATCCGTAAGCATAACATGCTTCTTTATGTTGCATGTTAGCCGCTTTTTCTAAATCACGAAGTCCAATATTCGGATATATTGAGTCAAAATAATTTCTTAACCCGTTGCGTAAAATAGCATTTGGGTTCCCCGCAATATATGCGTCAAAGTAAACACATCGTAACTTATGGGTTTCCCAATGTGATATCCCCCATCTTTCAAACAAAAGTCTCTTATAAACCAAGACATTCTTGGAACGTTCTTCGAATGTCTTACAAACTGATCTCGCCTTAAATAGTTGTGCCGAGGAATTCTGGCCGACTCTAGACAAGATTTCATCAATCATGTCTCCGGGTAGGTCTCTTAAAATATTGGGTTGTCTATCCATTTTGTGTTTTTATACTATAAAATAAACAAGAGTTAGATTCATAAAAAAAATACTTATTAATACAAGCAATTTTTACATATATCATAAAGCATAAGAACACTATATTACATATATTACACCACACGAATACAACTATCTTATTCCGACTCGCTCGTTTCTTCTTCTTCGGTTTTGGTTCGTTTTGCCAAGTTTCTAGGGATATATGATGTTCCCCTAATACGAGCCGTCGTTGTCCACATTGGTTTAGAAAAACCTGGTGGTTTAGAGGTTCCCGGGTCATTGTTACAACTTAAGGACTTCGGGGGTTGACGATACATATAAAGTTCATCGGGGTTAGAATTAGATTTCTCTATTTTTATGCCCTTTCCCTTATTATTTTCTTTTGCCTTTTTAAATTCAGTTGGGGTAATTTCTATAACATCATTGGAATTCTCGTCGGAATCCGATTCATCGGAGAATTGGTAATCCTCCCAATATTTTGCTTCCTTGGCGGAAACACCATTGACCATAATTAACCTTGGTCGGTTGGTTGAGGATTTTCTTTTACTTAACCGTTTTATTATTTCCCCCACCGGTTCTATTTCTTCATCCGGTTCCGATTCTTCTTCCGGTTCCGATTCTTCTTCCGGTTTCGACTCTTCTTCCGGTTCCTCTTCGGGAACTTGTGAATCAGTCCACGAATCATTCCAATTTACATTTGACTCTTCATTATTATTAGGTGAGTCAATGAGACTTGTTCTAGAGGTAGACATCTATCACATAATATCAAACGCGTTAAGAGATTAATATATCACATAATATTCACATGTTAAAAATATATAGTTTCCAACAAAATTTGTTAAGCAATCATTTTTCAAGTAAACACGGTCGAAGTCCAGACTCACTAATGCATCCTAACAAACTCGATAAGACACACTAATGCAAAATTCTGGTTCTCTAAGACCAACGCTCTGATACCAACTGAAATGTCCCGTTCTTATTGATTAAAAACGTTCCATATTAATTGATTTCGTTGCGAGGTTTTGACCTCTATATGAGACGTTTTTCAAAGACTGCATTCCTTTTAAAATAAACCATAACCTTTATTTCATCAATAAAGGTTTAAAAAGCTTTACGTAGATTATCAAATAATGATAATCTAAAATATCCTGTTTACACACGACCATTACATAATGGTTTACAATACAAATATGTTACAACAAAATAAGTTTCTTGAATGCAGTTTTTACACAATATCATACAAGCATGGACTCCAAATCTCGTCCTTATTTAAGTATGCGACAGCGAAAGCTCTTAATAATCACCTGAGAATAAACATGCTTAAAACGTCAACAAAAATGTTGGTGAGTTATAGGTTTAACCTATATATATCAAATCATAATAATAGACCACAAGATTTCATATTTCAATACACATCCCATACATAGAGATAAAAATCATTCATATGGTGAACACCTGGTAACCGACATTAACAAGATGCATATATAAGAATATCCCCATCATTCCGGGACACCCTTCGGATATGATATAAATTTCGAAGTACTAAAGCATCCGGTACTTTGGATGGGGTTTGTTAAGCCCAATAGATCTATCTTTAGGATTCGCGTCAATTAGGGTGTCTGTTCCCTAATTCTTAGATTACCAGACTTAATAAAAAGGGGCATATTCGATTTCGATAATTCAACCATAGAATGTAGTTTCACGTACTTGTGTCTATTTTGTAAATCATTTATAAAACCTGCATGTATTCTCATCCCAAAAATATTAGATTTTAAAAGTGGGACTATAACTCACTTTCACAGATTTTTACTTCGTCGGGAAGTAAGACTTGGCCACTGGTTGATTCACGAACCTATAACAATATATACATATATATCAAAGTATGTTCCAAATATATTTACAACACTTTTAATATATTTTGATGTTTTAAGTTTATTAAGTCAGCTGTCCTCGTTAGTAACCTACAACTAGTTGTCCACAGTTAGATGTACAGAAATAAATCGATAAATATTATCTTGAATCAATCCACGACCCAGTGTATACGTATCTCAGTATTGATCACAACTCAAACTATATATATTTTGGAATCAACCTCAACCCTGTATAGCTAACTCCAACATTCACATATAGAGTGTCTATGGTTGTTCCGAAATATATATAGATGTGTCGACATGATAGGTCGAAACATTGTATACGTGTCTATGGTATCTCAAGATTACATAGTATACAATACAAGTTGATTAAGTTATGGTTGGAATAGATTTGTTACCAATTTTCACGTAGCTAAAATGAGAAAAATTATCCAATCTTGTTTTACCCATAACTTCTTCATTTTAAATCCGTTTTGAGTGAATCAAATTGCTATGGTTTCATATTGAACTCTATTTTATGAATCTAAACATAAAAAGTATAGGTTTATAGTCAGAAAAATAAGTTACAAGTCGTTTTTGTAAAGGTAGTCATTTCAGTCGAAAGAACGACGTCTAGATGACCATTTTAGAAAACATACTTCCACTTTGAGTTTAACCATAATTTTTGGATATAGTTTCATGTTCATAATAAAACTCATTTTCTCAGAATAATAACTTTTAAATCAAAATTTATCATAGTTTTTAATTAACTAACCCAAAACAGCCCGCGGTGTTACTACGACGGCGTAAATCCGGTTTTACGGTATTTTTCGTGTTTCCAGGTTTTAAATCATTAAGTTAGCATATCATATAGATATAGAACATGTGTTTAGTTGATTTTAAAAGTCAAGTTAGAAGGATTAACTTTTGTTTGCGAACAAGTTTAGAATTAACTAAACTATGTTCTAGTGATTACAAGTTTAAACCTTCGAATAAGATAGCTTTATATGTATGAATTGAATAATGTTATGAACATTATTACTACCTTAAGTTCCTTGGATAAACCTACTGGAAAAGAGAAAAATGGATCTAGCTTCAATGGATCCTTGGATGGCTCGAAGTTCTTGAAGCAAAATCATGACACGAAAACAAGTTCAAGTAAGATCATCACTTGAAATAAGATTGTTATAGTTATAGAAATTGAACCAAAGTTTGAATATGATTATTACCTTGTATTAGAATGATAACCTACTGTAAGAAACAAAGATTTCTTGAGGTTGGATGATCACCTTACAAGATTGGAAGTGAGCTAGCAAACTTGAGAGTATTCTTGATTTTATGAAACTAGAACTTTTGGAATTTATGAAGAACACTTAGAACTTGAAGATAGAACTTGAGAGAGATCAATTAGATGAAGAAAATTGAAGAATTAAAGTGTTTGTAGGTGTTTTTGGTCGTTGGTTTATGGATTAGATATAAAGGATATGTAATTTTGTTTTCATGTAAATAAGTCATGAATGATTACTCATATTTTTGTAGTTTTATGAGATATTTCATACTAGTTGCCAAATGATGGTTCCCACATGTGTTAGGTGACTCACATGGGCTGCTAAGAGCTGATCATTGGAGTGTATATACCAATAGTACATACATCTAAAAGCTGTGTATTGTACGAGTACGAATACGGGTGCATACGAGTAGAATTGTTGATGAAACTGAACGAGGATGTAATTGTAAGCATTTTTGTTAAGTAGAAGTATTTTGATAAGTGTATTGAAGTCTTTCAAAAGTGTATAAATACATATTAAAACACTACATGTATATACATTTTAACTGAGTCGTTAAGTCATCGTTAGTCGTTACATGCAAGTGTTGTTTTGAAACCTTTAGGTTAATGATCTTGTTAAATGTTGTTAACCCAATGTTTATAATATCAAATGAGATTTTAAATTATTATATTATCATGATATTATCATGTATGAATATCTCTTAATATGATATATATACATTAAATGTCTTTACAACGATAATCGTTACATATATGTCTCGTTTAAAAATCATTAAGTTAGTAGTCTTGTTTTTACATATGTAGTTCATTGTTAATATACTTAATGATATGTTTACTTATCATAGTATCATGTTAACTATATATATATCCATATATATGTCATCATATAGTTTTTACAAGTTGTAACGTTCGTGAATCACCGGTCAACTTGGGTGGTCAATTGTCTATATGAAACATATTTCAATTAATCAAGTCTTAACAAGTTTGATTGCTTAATATGTTGGAAACATTTAATCATGTAAATATCAATCTCAATTAATATATATAAACATGGAAAAGTTCGGGTCACTACAGAGTCAAGGAAAAATTTCCTCTCTATCCTTATTCCATACTCCGGTTAGTATTGTTGAAAATACTAACCAACAATATTCTTGTGTCATGAAGGAACAATGGCTCACCAAGGTCAACACAATACTCCTCTCGAAACCCTAGAACAAGCTCTTCAACGAATGATAACCAACGCCGTGGGTACGGCCGTGGCCGATCACTTTTCTAACAACAACAATCATGGAACCGGTAATTCAAACGAAGGTTGCTCCTACAAGAACTTCATGAAGTACAATCCTCCCACTTTCGATGGAACCGGGGGACCGGTTACTCTCACCCGATGGTTTGAACAAACAGAATCCGTTTTTAGCATAAGCGGTTGTCAGGACCAAGATAAGGTCAAGTTTTCCACCCTCACTCTTACCGGTATCGCTCTCTCATGGTGGAACACGTATGTACAATCAGTGGGTATCGATGAAGCCCTTACACTCTCTTGGACCGAATTAAGAGAAAGAATGATCACCGAATACTTCCCGCGCGATGAGACTCGAAGGTTCGAGCAAGGGCTAAGGAATTTAAGAACGGTCGGGAATGACCTCGGAGCTTATAATCAACGGTTTACCGAACTAGTCTCAATGTGTCCAAATCTCATGACTCCCGAATCCCTAAGAGTCGAACTTTACATGGATAGCCTCCCTAAGAGCATTCAACACGGGGTAATGGCATCCCAACCCACTAACCTACAAGAGGCTTTAACAATTGTCCGCCATACTTTAGACACGGCGAATGAAATGGAAACGCCGGCACCAATGGTCGAGAACCAATCTAGCGGCAATAAAAGAACATGGGAAGCCTCTCAATCAAGCAACCACAACCACAACAACCTCTCCAAGAAGCCTTTCGCCTCCAACGACAAGAAAGGCTATACCGGAAAACTACCTTTTTGTAACGAATGCCACAAGCATCACTTTGAAGGATGTGGCAGGTTTCGCCACCGGCGCCAAGGACCCGTCGCTCGAAAGATGCCCAACGCACACAGAACGGGTGCTTGCTTCGAATGTGGCCAACTGGGTCATTTTAGGAATGTGTGCCCAAATAAGAAAATCAACCCCAACGCACGCCGTTGAACCTTCGACATCGACACCAAGGATGCCCGGAACGACGATGGACTAGTAACGGGTACGTTTCTTCACAACAAACCGTATATTTCATACTTGTTCGATTCGATTACCGCTAGACGTTTTACAACCAAGACTTTGACTTGTACTCATTACCTTCCATTTTTTTTCTCCCTAGATACTATTTAGGCGATTTAAGCGACCAACGGAAAAATATTGTATGCCTATAAATATTATCGGAGGATATACGTTAAGAAATTGAACTCGACACCAATAGAACTAAGGAACTCAAAACCTATTCATTAAGGAGAAATTGTTGCCCTACATTTATGTATAGATTATTGTGAACTAAGAAATTTTCGGTTGGAAACCGATACCCTCTCCCTCGCATCCATGACCTCATGATTATTTGCACGAATCTCGTATGTTCCAAATCGACCTCCGTTCCGGTTATCATCAATTGGGGGTTAAGTGAGACGATGTCTCCTAAGCCATCTTCCGAACTCGCAACGTTAGTTGTAAATCTCTCTTAGTACCGTTTGGTTTATTTAGGACTCCGTCCGTATTCATGAACCTCCTAAACCACGTATGCAACTTATCTAGACAAATCTGTAATCGTATTTATGGATGACATCTTAACTTATTTAAGTAAAGAGGGAAAACGAACAACATCACCATCTTACGCTCGAACTTTTGAGAAAAGAGCAACTCTATACCAAATTCTCCGAGTGAGAATTTCTGTTGAACGAAGTCCAATTTTCTAGACCATGATGTTAATGGTCAAGGCATTACAATCAATCTCGAAATCAAGCCACATGTAATCAGGAAACTCTACCAACTCGGACTTGTATTCGTAAAAAAAAAAAAAAAAAAAAAAAAAAAAAAATCTTAGATCTCGTCTGTTATTACCAAAGATTCATTTCTGACTTTTCTCGTGTTACCCGACTTTTAAACTCGTTAACTCACTAAGGGAAAACTTTAAACTTCTCCGTGTTCGAACCTTGAGCGTGATTCTTCACACCAACATTTCTAGCTAAATTCGTACAACACCAGATGGGACTCAAATATGGAAATATTTCTAGTTGGACGCCGAAAGGCATACTCCCTCGACTCGAAATCAACGGAACGGAAATTCGTTATTTTGCACGAAGAATTCGAATACTAAATTGTGGATCCGATCAATTTTCTCGTCATCCCGTACCACACTACCTACCTCTGTTATTTCACCGTCACCGTCTGATATTACTGGGATTTAAGATAACACACAATCCAACGATACTTCACTCTTCTTTGACTTAACGCCCTTGTGTTTCTGATAATCGGTCAACTATTATTCAACCCCGAACTATACAACTACGTGTACTACCTCGTTTCTCTTTCAGACTTCAACTTTTGACAACTAGAGGCACGTTATGGCAACCTCGAGATGTAAACTCATCCTATTCTAAGTCCTCATTTCACTACTATCTTTACCGTTCGCATTTCCGTTTAAAGAAACTCCTTGTAACATTTCTCCATGGATAGAGAAACTCCTCATATTACATAAGTATTCGCCACGAGGGTGAATAGTCCTAACGAACATTTTTCGAACCCTAACTAACTTGTTCAAACGTATCTTAAGAGATTCTATTCCAACACGGTGTATCTTTGTCAATTATTCCGTATCGAAATACTCGTTTCACTTCAAGTTTTACAAGAAACCTTGGAGACCCGCTTAGACATGAGTACCGCGTACCACCCATAAACAGATGAACCGAACAAACGAACGATTTACGTCTTCGAAAGACATGTTTCAAACTTGCATGGTCGCTTTTAGTAGATCCCTCTTACAACAGTAGTTACCACTCGTGTGTTCACACGCACTTTCCGAAACCCTATATGACCGCTAATGTCATACCCCTATTCGCTGGACCAAAGCATGTGGCAAACAAAACACCGAATCTTAACTCATCCAAGAAACAACAATTGAGATAGTCCAAGTCCGAGAAGGGCTCGAGACGACCCGTAGTCGCCCAAAAGAGTCATACCAAACTTAGATGAAAACCTCACAAATCCCAGTGTGTAACCGCGTAATATTGAGAAACCGCACCTTGGAAAGGTGTAATCCATTTTGGGAAATCGAGAAAGGCTATATCCGCAATATCGAACCTTTTGAAACCTTGGGGCGTATTGGAACCGCTTCCTATCGTTTAGAACTTCCGACTCAATTAAGTTTCCGTTTACCCTACATTTCGTGTAACAAACTTAGAAACGTGTCCTGCGGAACAGGAACGTGCAATCCTTCTAGATGCACCAACTATTGATGACAAACTCCTCCTCATAGGAAAAACCGGCTGAACTTGCGGATCGTAAAACCAAGCCCTAATACAACGTAACACCCCGACTATCCGGATTCGTGGAATGTCCAAGAAAGTACCTTCAATCATTCGTAGAGTTACTACACTAGGTCTCGAGTAAGGGACATCGACTATTACTTCCAACTAAATTTCGGGACGAAATTTCTTTTGAGGTGTGGATAATGTAACATCCCGCATTTTTCCATTAAATTTATTTTAACACCGTCTTTTTTTTTAAATAAAATCTTTCGTCATTTAATTTGGTATCTTTCGTTAACTAACGTTCATAATATCCTCGTTATTTAATTATAACGTCACCCGTTTACTCGAGCGTTTTAAAATATTCGTTTAGTTATTTTCCGCACCCGACTACAAACTCGAGGGACTAAAATTGACACGGGGCAAACTAGTTGACTAGGCCACCTAGTCTACCCCAATCACCACCATTCAATCACCTCCATCTCTCTCTCTTTCTCTCTAGCAAGAACACACACACAAACACCCAATTCAAACATTCATCATCTAAATTCGGATCGGGAAGCAAACTTCAAAACAAATTACATATTCGTGATCCTCTCATCATTCTCTACGATTTGATACTAACTACACCGAGTTTGGGTAACTTTCTAAAAACACTAAATTTCTCTAAATTCGTTTTATATACTTTAAATTGTGTTAGTTAGTGTCTATGGCTCGTGTCTAGCATGAATATATGAATTACTTGCTCGATTTGTTGTTTTGAGTAACTAGTTTGAACATTCGAAATGGGTTTGCTTAATCTTGCATTTTGGAAGATTAAATGTTGTTTGATTGTTAAAGTTCATGTTTTAATTGTGTTACTAGTATCACTAGCTTCGTTTTGATGTGTAGGTTGATTTGTAAAACTTCATAAACTTGATTAGTGATTTTGGTGATTTTGGATTAGGGTTTGATAAGCTTTATATGAACTTTTGGTGCATCAAATGCTATGAATTGTTGTTGATAAGTGTTTAGTTTCAATGTGTGTTTGATTACCTTCGAAATGGCATATCATACATGTAAATTGGTTGCCCGAATCATGAAATGCGTTTTTAGAACTTGAAACTTTGATTATGAACGTTTAATGCAGTTTTTGGTTGTTTAAAGTGAAAGTTTGATTGATGATATGTGTTTAGTTGCATTCCTCGTCAAAATACCTTTCCAACGATGTATGATAGGCGTTATAAGCGTTTGCGGGTCAAGTGTTGTGTTAGAATAGGTTTTGGCTCGTGTACACTTTTGAAAAACAGAAAATGCCTGCACAGAGGGTGGCGCGGCGCGCCCCTTCCCCGCGCGGCGCGCAATCTGGCCTGGCCAGATTCTGCCCACTTTGTCCCTTTTCACGTAAAATGTTTGACTAGCTATCGACCTCCGGTTCACATGAAACTTGTTTTAATATACTTGTATATGAATATTTAGCATAGAAAAATAGTCCGGGACCCGACCCGAACATGTTGACTTTTTCGTTGACTTTGACCAAGTTTGACTTTTTGTCAAACTTAACCAATTAATTATGCAATCTTTCTAACATGATTCTATACTTGTATCTTGCATGAAACTTGACAATTTGACTCACATGCTTCATAATCGAGTCGTAACGAGCCATAGGACTAATTGAACATCTTTGACCGTTTGTGTTTACCGTTATTGATACAACCTAATTATTTAGGTCGAGACTAGCATTGTTCCTTGCACGTTTACTTGTTGAAGTACTATTTCACTCTTGCAATCAAAGGTGAGATCATAGTCCCACTTTTACTCTTTTTGAACTTATATTTGGGATGAGAAAACATAAACGATTCTTTTGAACTAAGTGAACACAAGAACGGGAAAACAAACATTCTACATACGAGTTTAGAACAAAAATCCTCAATTCGATTATCATTAGTTACACTTGCCGGGTGTAAGCGAGAACTTATGTTATATGGCCATATGGGTTGACAACCCTCATCTTTGACGGTTCGCTACCGTCTACGGATGAAATATATTTTCGAGAATCAGTGTTTGTTCTAGCACTATGGATGGGGTATACAATGGATGGAATGTTAAGCTTTGATAATTGGGTGCTCGTGAAACAAACTTTTGGAATGTATTACTATTATTTCATTGATGCAAATCTTGTGGTTCACTTGTACTCACTTACTTAAACCTATGATTTCACCAACGTTTTCGTTGACAGATTTCTATGTTTTTCTCAGGTCTTGCGCGATATGTGAAACATGCTTCCGCTTACTATTTGATACTTGCATCCGATGTCGAGTATACATGCATTTCATGGAGCGTCCTTTGTCTTTACTTTAAACCGTGTCGCCTAGATTTCAAGCGTACTTATAACGTTGTAACTTAACTTTTGGTTGAACAATTCTTGTAAACTTTGAAACAATCTGTATTTTGAAATGAAGGCGACATATTTTGGTCAAACGTTATCTTAAAGACTTATAATCAGGTAATGGGACCCATGTAGCCGACGCCGTCACTTGACGATTTGTCGGGGTCGCTACATTAATTTTCCTTTGTCCTGGATTATTCAATATGTCCGTCTGGTTTTTGTCCATAACAGTCCATCAGTCATAAATATAAAGTGCGAGTGTCCTCGTCAAATTATCCTTATATCTGAAGTAAAATATTCCAACTAATTGGGGACTTAAACTATAACTACACCAAGTGTCGTTGTATATAATTCACCCCTGTTTTAATAAGTCCATTAACTATTAATCCATTCCCGTGTCCGGTTAAATGAACGATTATTAGTACTTATAAATATCCCGCCCATCGTGTAACACCGGCCATTTTTTTTTAAAACACAGCGGAAGACTTTATTAATAAACACAGTATAGGTCACGTCATTACATTAATCTGAGTAATTAAGTTTAAGTTTACACAACGGTGTTACGTTATTACAAAACATGATTTAAACAAAATTCCACATCAGAGTAGGGTTGTCAAACATGTCTTCTGCATCAGCACCCATCCCGACTAGCAGTACCTAAACCTGCAAGGGGAGAATATATGGGGGATTAGCGCACCGCTAAGTGAATGGAATCTATCTAACAGATATAGCTTAAGCCACACACAAGCTATATACTAACAACAATACTTGCTAACTACCAACTAGCATACAATAAGACAATACGAGGATCGACGGCTTGTACGAGCACACGACTCTCAGCTGATCGGGCCTGAGTCTACCGATAGTCCCTGCTACTCAATTCACAGTATAGTTATCCAGATGCAGGGGATGCATCATTCACACTATACTCCACAATCAGTAGCCTATGGACCCAACCTCCCCTTGGCACAGTTGACCTCATACGGACTCTAACCTCTCCTAGGCACGGTCTCGAGTCCCCAGTCTCCCTAGGCCCGACTGGTGCCATTCACATAGTGTACACATAATTCATATACAACATTAGGCAAACGATATTATTCTATCAAGACAATTCCTACACTATGCATGGTAAAAGAGTTGACCACAGTAGCATGATATGCTACTTAAAGTCTATCCGTAGATAGACCTACTCACCAATTATCAGCAACTGCTCAGTTATTATTTCTGAGCTTCCTCCTTGTCCTTATCCCCTGAGAACAGCAAAAACCAAGTTAGAATAGTGTTCCCATCAAGATTAGACACACTGACAGCGAATTATAGCAAATTAATAAAAAAAATGCTTCCGCTAAAATTTTCATGCTTAACACTTCTGCACTTTCAAAATTTACATCCTGAACACCAAAATATAAACGGGCAGCATAACGGCTAGAAAAAGACACTTTGGTAAAACATTCTGCCCTGGACACTGACAGTCGGTCGTCTGTCGACACAACCGGTCGACTGACCTTACCAGTCGGTCGATACACTTGGTATTACATCAATCGGCCGAAGGTAAATCTCAGTCGGTCGGTTCACTCAAAAATCGGTCAGTTCACCATCAGTCGGTCGACTGTCGACCGACAGTCGGCCGACTGTGTTCATCTTCCTCAGAAACTGAACAAAGGCTACGGACTTCACGATGAAATCCTCAAATCTCGATCTAGAGCTCGTTTTAAACACCAAAATCGACCACAACTTGTTCACTACTTGTTATAGACTCAAAAGCCACAACAATTTAACCATAACAACACTTAAATCACTTGTTTCGACAAAAATTCAAGCTTTCTACAAAACTCACACAAAACCATGAATTTAACAACGAATTGAACACAAAAACACATGTTACTTACCTTGATAGACTCAGTAAACGATAACAAACACGATTCTAACACCAATTTGAGCTCAAGATCAATGTTTAAGGATTAGGGTTTGGTTAGGTGGGAGGGATGAAGGTACGATGTTGTTGTGAATTTTCTAGAAATGGGAAGAAAAAGAAGTACACTAGTCACTTAATTGGGATTAATTCCCACACTGTACAACACACGGGTATTTACCAGTTATCTGATATCTTTCGCACAAGATTAGGTAACCCAAACAAGGTCTAATTGAAATAAACAAACCTATTCTGGGACACTTGTCACAAACTGGTCACAGCACAATTATAATAAAACACTAATAAAATAATTAAAATAAAAAGCACTTAAGACTAAGCACAAACCCTAAGGGCAAAAATAGTCCACTTACAACTAGCCCGGGTTTTAGTCTGTTACAAATCTACCCCCCTTAAGGAGATTCCGTCCTCGAAATCTGGTCTTGGTCAAACAAATGGGGGTAGCGATTTCTCATCAACTCTTCCGTTTCCCACATAAGATTAGAACCTAAATTGTGTTTCCACTCGATCAACACCATCGGTATCTCTTTATTTCTCAACTTAGTCACCTTTCGGTCAACTACACGGACCGGCTCTTCTACCAATTTCTTATTCAAATCGACCCTTAAAACTTCTAAAGGAAGGAGCTGCGTTTCATCATCGACTTTACACTTAGAAGATAACACACGTTGAATGTATTATGAATACCGGCTAACTCTAGTGGAAGATCTAATACCACAGTCTGATCGTTCAACACTTCCCTGATCGGAAACGGACCAATAAATCTTGGTGCTAACTTACCACGTTTACCGAATCTGATAACCCCTTTCCACAGTGAAACTTTTAGATACACTCGTTTACCCACATTAAAGGTTACCGGACGTCTACGCGGGTCAGCATACATTTTCTGCCTGTCTCTAGCGGCTTTCAACTTTTCTCGCGCAATTGCAACTTTTTCAGCTATCATTTGAACAATTTCAGGACCTTCAAATTGTTTCTCCCCGGATTCTAACCAACAAGTCGGAGTTCTGCAACAATGACCGTACAACATTTCATAGGGCGGCATCCCTATACTCAAATGATATGAATTATTATACGCGAATTCGACCAACGTCAAATGTGTATCCCATGAACCACCGTATTCTAACACGCAAGCCCTTAACATATCCTCCAAAGTCTGTATCGTTCTTTCACTGTGACCGTCTGTCTGAGGATGATAAGCTGTACTTAAATTCAAACGCGTACCCAAATTCTGTTGAAGACTATTCCAAAAATTCGACAAAAATCTGGAATCTCTGTCTGAAACGATCGATAACGGCACACCATGTCGACTAACTATTTCTTTCACATACAAATCAGCTAACTCACTTAACGAAGCTGTCTCACGAGTAGCAAGAAAATGAGCACTTTTAGTTAGACGATCCACTATTACCCAAATCATATCGTGTCGTTTCTGAGTTCTTGGTAGTTTGGTCACAAAATCCATCGTTATATGTTCCCATTTCCACTCTGGAATCTGTAACTGACGTAGCGAACCATAAGGTTTCTGATGTTCTGCCTTCACTTGAGCACAAATGTGACACTTTTCGACATATCGAGCGATATCTGTTTTTATTGTCGGCCACCAATACACTGTTTTCAAATCATGATACATCTTATTACTACCCAGATGTACTGTCAATCTGGATTTGTGAGCTTCTATCATAATTAAATCCCTCAAATCTCCAAGCTTAGGCACCCAAATACGATTGTTTAAAGTCTTTAGTCCACGTGAGTCATCAATTAAGTCCAATTTTCGTTTGATCATTTGTTCAGATTTAATATGTTCGTCCTCCAAAGCACATGCCTGAATTGTTCTTAAGCTGTTAATAAAGTCTGAAGTTATATTTAAACGAAGAAATTTCATATTTTCACTTGACTTTTTACGACTTAGCGCATCTGCAACCACATTTGCCTTACCCGGATGATATTTAATTTCACAATCATAATCTTTGATCAACTCTTGCCACCGTCTCTGACGCATATTCAATTCTTTCTGTGAGAAGATATATTGCAAACTCTTATGATCTGTACAAATAACACAATGAGTTCCATACAAATAATGTCTCCACAGTTTCAACGCAAACACTACTGCAGCCATTTCAAGATCATTCACTGGATAATTCTTCTCATGAACTTTCAACTGTCGCGAGACGTAGGCGATTACTTTATCTCTTTGCATTAATACACAACTCAATCCAGCATATGACGCATCACAATATACCACGAAGTTGTCTGAACCTTCTGGTAAAGCTAACACTGGTGCCTGACATAGTAGCTGTTTCAAAATCTGGAAAGTTCATCCATCCATCGAAAGGCTACATCTTTACGAGTCAACTTTGTTAACGGACCCGCTATTTTAGAAAAATCTTTAATAAACCTGCAATAATAACCAGCCAATCCCAGAAAACTCTTAATCTCAGTCGGAGTCTTCAGAGAATTCCAATTCATTACCGCTTCTATCTTTGTCGGATCAACTTTTATACCTTCAGCACAAATCACATGACCCAAAAACTGCACTTCACGTAACCAAAATTCACACTTTGAAAATTTTGCAAATAGTTGCTCACGTTTCAACAAGTTCAAAACCTGTCTCAGGTGTTCAGCATGTTCACTCTCTGTCTTTGAATACACTAGTATATCATCTATGAACACAATCACAAACTTATCTAAGAACGGAAGACACACTCTATTCATTAAATCCATGAAGACTGCTGGCGCATTCGTCAACCCAAACGGCATGACAAGAAATTCATAATGACCATACCTAGTTCTGAACGCTGTTTTTGGTATATCTGATTCAGTAACACGAACCTGATGATACCCGGATCGTAAATCTATCTTGGAAAAGAATGAAGCACCCTGTAACTGATAGAACAAATCGTCTATTCGAGGTAATGGATACTTATTTTTTACTGTTCTTTTGTTCAATTCACAATAATCAATACACATACGCATTAACCCATCTTTCCTTTTAACAAACAATACCGGGGCACCCCACGGTGAAGAACTCGGTCGGATAAACCCACGATCTAATAACTCTTGAATCTGTGACATAATTTCACGGATTTCAGATGGCGCTAATCGGTATGGAGCTTTTGCAACTGGAGTTGTTCCAGGAACCAACTCAATCTTATATTCGACTTCCCTTACCGGCGGCAGACCTGGTAACTCATCTGGGAACATTTCGGGAAATTCTGATACTATTGGAATATCGGCCACTGTTCTCTTTTCTTTCTTCGCATCAATCACATACGCAAGAAACGAATCACAACCCTTTGCCATCGACTTTTTCGCTTTCATCATGGTTATCAACGGAAAATTATACCCGCCCCGCTCCCCTCGGGCCACAACACGGGTTCCATCGGTCGAACGAAAGGTAAACATTTTCCTATCGCACTTAATATTAGCCCTAAGCGAGCTCAACTAATCCATTCCTAATACTACATCAAAGCTAGGAATAGGTAACACTAAACAAGTCACCGGGAAAGTCTTCCCTTCAATCTCTATACAAACCCCAGACACATATGTTGTGACGGGTGTGATCTTACCATCGGCTACTTCTACACTAACCGGCTTGGGTAACACAGTAACTGGTAATTTCAACTTAGCACAGAAATCTAGGGACATAAAACATCTATTGGCACCACAATCAAACAATACGCGAGCAGGTATTGAGTTGATTAGAAACATACCGGTGATCACTTCGTCGGTTGCCATGGCATTCTCAACTGACATCTGAAAAGCTCTAGCCTCTGTTGTTGGAGGGTTCTTCCTCTTCTGCCCACTCGAGGCAGTTGACCCTTCGGCTGATGCCGAACGCGCCCCTGACCCTGCCCCAGAACTACCACTCTTCGACGGACAACTAATTGAGCGATGCCCTGGTTTGTGACAACTCCAACACACACTATTCGGATACGGGCATGCTGAAGACTCATGCCCAACAACACCACACTTTAAGCATCTTCTTGTAGCCTCAGAACACTGACCACTGTGAGAAGATCGACACGTGTGACACCAATTCCCTTTACCTGATCCAGACCCAGAACTACTCTGACCACTTTTACCCTTCGATTTAAACCCACTAGACTTCTTGGATTTACATCCTGATTGACCAGATACTTGCCCACCTTGTTGTAGCACATTACCAAACATTCTATTTCTGGCAGCCTGAACATCACTTTCTACCATCTTAGCCATCACAATCGCTTGAGACAACGACGTAGCCGTTCTAACAAAAGTTCGGTACTCTGGCAAAATGATATTAACAAAATGCTGTATACGAGATGCTTCGTCTGGCACCCACTGTTGTACAAACCTCAGTTTATCCATATACTTCTCTACTACCTCGTCGATCGTCATTTGAGGTGTCATCTTCATTTCAAGAAACTCAGTCTTGATTCGGTTCATATCAAATAGATTACAATACTGTTCACACAACTTCCCATGAAACTGCTCCCAAGTGATCATACTCACTTGTTCTTTCGGTATACTGGAAATCAAGGAATCCCACCAAATCATATCCCTACCTTTCAACAGTCGACTAGCATATGTTACTTTCAGCTCAGGTTCACACTGACACGCTTCAAATACCCTTTCAATTTCTCGCAACCAATTGAGAGTTACAGTCAGATCAGTACTTCCAGAAAACTCAGAGGGTTTGCAATCACGGAAGTTCTTATAAGTACATCTTTTGGGTGGTTGCATGTAAGGTTGATGAAACATTTGCATTTGGTATGGGTTCATCATCATGGGATTTTAGTAGGTAAAAGTGTTTTGCGGTGGCATATAGTATTGGTTAGGTATTTGATTCTGATACTGGTTCTGGTGTACATTAGGTATCGTTTGGGATTGCGCGGTTGGGAATCCAGGTGGTGTATCATCATTTCCAGAATGCCTTGCCAATTCAAGCTCATTAATTTTGTCTTCAGCCTCTTTTAGCTTGCTTTCTAATTGAAGGATGTAACTATTCTGATCATCATCAGACTCAACACCCTCTTCTGGTGCTCTGAATGTTCCGGGGTTGGATGGGCCAGTTGCGTTTCTATCAGCCATACCTGTGCTACAAAACAGCTTACACAAAAGCTTAGTGGATATCAGTTAGTTCAATCACAACTAACACACGTATATCCTATTTTCACTTAGCCCCCCACTCCCACAGACATGTTTTACTTGCCTCAGGGTTTGGGAACAAAATACGCGCACGTACTTGCTGCCAAACCATGCTCTGATACCAACTTGTAACACCGGCCATTTTTTTTAAAACACATCGGAAGACTTTATTAACAAACACAGTATAGGTCATGTCATTACATTAATCTGAGTAATTAAGTTTAAGTTTACACAACGGTGTTACGTTATTACAAAACATGATTTAAACAAAAGTCCACATCAGAGTAGGGTTGTCAAACATGTCTTCTGCATCAGCACCCATCCCGACTAGCAGTACCTAAACCTACAAGGGGAGAATATGTGTTGGATTAGCGCACCGCTAAGTGAATGGAATCTATCTAACAGATATAACTTAAGCCACACACAAGCTATATACTAACAACAACACTTGCTAACTACCAACTAGCATACAATAAGACAATACGAGGATCGGCGGCTTGTACGAGCACACGACTCTCAGCTGATCGGGCCTGAGTCTACCGATAGTCCCTGCTACTCAATTCATAGTATAGTTATCCAGATGCAGAGGATGCATCATTCACACTATACTCCACAATCAGTAGCCTATAGACCCAACCTCCCCTTAGCACGGTTGACCTCATACGGACTCTAACCTCTCCTAGGCACGGTCTCGAGTCCCCAGTCTCCCTAGGCCCGACTGGTGCCATTCACATAGTGTACACATAATTCATATACAACATCAGGCAAACGATATTATTCTATGAAGAAAATTCCTACACTATGCATGGTAAAAGAGTCGACCACAGTAGCATGATATGCTACTTAAACTCTATCCGTAGATAGACCCACTCACCAATTATCAGCAACTGCTCAGTTATTATTTCTGAGCTTCCTCATTGTCCTTATCTCCTGAGAACAGCAAAAACCAAGTTAGAATAGTGTTCCCATCAAGATTAGACACACTGACAGCGAATTATAGCAAATTAGTAAAAAAAAATGCGTCCGCTAAAATTTTCATGCTTAACACTTCTGCACTTTCAAAATTTACATCCTGAACACCAAAATATAAACGGGCAGCATAACTGTAGTGACCCGAACTTTTCCATGTTTATATATATTAATTGAGATTGATATTTACATGATTAAATGTTTCCAACATGTTAAGCAATCAAACTTGTTAAGACTTGATTAATTGAAATATGTTTCATATAGACAATTGACCACCCAAGTTGACCGGTGATTCACGAACGTTAAAACTTGTAAAAACTATATGATGACATATATATGGATATATATATAGTTAACATGATACTATGATAAGTAAACATATCATTAAGTATATTAACAATGAACTACATATGTAAAAACAAGACTACTAACTTAATGATTTTTAAACGAGACATATATGTAACGATTATCGTTGTAAAGACATTTAATGTATATATATCATATTAAGAGATATTCATACATGATAATATCATGATAATATAATAATTTAAAATCTCATTTGATATTATAAACATTGGGTTAACAACATTTAACAAGATCGTTAACCTAAAGGTTTCAAAACAACATTTACATGTAACGACTAACGATGACTTAACGACTCAGTTAAAATGTATATACATGTAGTGTTTTAATATGTATTTATACACTTTTGAAAGACTTCAATACACTTATCAAAATACTTCTACTTAACAAAAATGCTTACAATTACATCCTCGTTCAGTTTCATCAACAATTCTACTCGTATGCACCCGTATTCGTACTCGTACAATACACAGCTTTTAGATGTATGTACTATTGGTATATACACTCCAATGATCAGCTCTTAGCAGCCCATGTGAGTCACCTAACACATGTGGGAACCATCATTTGGCAACTAGCATGAAATATCTCATAAAATTACAAAAATATGAGTAATCATTCATGACTTATTTACATGAAAACAAAATTACATATCCTTTATATCTAATTCATACACCAACGACCAAAAACACCTACAAACACTTTCATTCTTCAATTTTCTTCATCTAATTGATCTCTCTCAAGTTCTATCTTCAAGTTCTAAGTGTTCTTCATATATTCTACAAGTTCTAGTTACATAAAATCAAGAATACTTTCAAGTTTGCTAGCTCACTTCCAATTTTGTAAGGTGATCATCCAACCTCAAGAAATCTTTGTTTCTTACAGTAGGTTATCATTCTAATACAAGGTAATAATCATATTCAAACTTTGGTTCAATTTCTATAACTATAACAATCTTATTTCAAGTGATGATCTTACTTGAACTTGTTTTCGTGTCATGATTCTGCTTCAAGAACTTCGAGCCATCCAAGAATCCGTTGAAGCTAGATCCATTTTTCACTTTTCCAGTAGGTTTATCCAAGGAACTTAAGGTAGTAATGATGTTCATAACATCATTCAATTCATACATATAAAGCTATCTTATTCGAAGGTTTAAACTTGTAATCACTAGAACATAGTTTAGTTAATTCTAAACTTGTTCGTAAACAAAAGTTAATCCTTCTAACTTGACTTTTAAAATCAACTAAACACATGTTCTATATCTATATGATATGCTAACTTAATGATTTAAAACCTGGAGACACGAAAAACACTGTAAAACCAGATTTACGCCGTCGTAGTAACACCGCGGGCTGTTTTGGGTTAGTTAATTAAAAACTATGATAAACTTTGATTTAAAAGTTGTTATTCTGAGAAAATGATTTTTATTATGAACATGAAACTATATCCAAAAATTATGGTTAAACTCAAAGTGGAAGTATGTTTTCTAAAATGGTCATCTAGACGTCGTTCTTTCGACTGAAATGACTACCTTTACAAAAACGACTTGTAACTTATTTTTCTGACTATAAACCTATACTTTTTCTGTTTAGATTCATAAAATAGAGTTCAATATGAAACCATAGCAATTTGATTCACTCAAAACGGATTTAAAATGAAGAAGTTATGGGTAAAACAAGATTGGATAATTTTTCTCATTTTAGCTACGTGAAAATGTGTAACAAATCTATTCCAACCATAACTTAATCAACTTGTATTGTATATTATGTAATCTTGAGATACCATAGACACGTATACAATGTTTCAACCTATCATGTCGACACATCTATATATATTTCGGAACAACCATAGACACTCTATATGTGAATGTTGGAGTTAGCTATACAGGGATGAGGTTGATTCCAAAATATATATAGTTTGAGTTGTGATTAATACTGAGATACGTATACACTGGGTCGTGGATTGATTCAAGATAATATTTATCGATTTATTTCTGTACATCTAACTGTGGACAACTAGTTGTAGGTTACTAACGAGGACAGCTGACTTAATAAACTTAAAACATCAAAATATATTAAAAGTGTTGTAAATATATTTTGAACATACTTTGATATATATGTATATATTGTTATAGGTTCGTGAATCAACCAGTGGCCAAGTCTTACTTCCCGACGAAGTAAAAATCTGTGAAAGTGAGTTATAGTCCCACTTTTAAAATCTAATATTTTTAGGATGAGAATACATGCAGGTTTTATAAATGATTTACAAAATAGACACAAGTACGTGAAACTACATTCTATGGTTGAATTATCGAAATCGAATATGCCCCTTTTTATTAAGTCTGGTAATCTAAGAATTAGGGAACAGACACCCTAATTGACGCGAATCCTAAAGATAGATCTATTGGGCCTAACAAACCCCATCCAAAGTACCGGATGCTTTAGTACTTCGAAATTTATATCATATCCGAAGGGTGTCCCGGAATGATGGGGATATTCTTATATATGCATCTTGTTAATGTCGGTTACCAGGTGTTCACCATATGAATGATTTTTATCTCTATGTATGGGATGTGTATTGAAATATGAAATCTTGTGGTCTATTATTATGATTTGATATATATAGGTTAAACCTATAACTCACCAACATTTTTGTTGACGTTTTAAGCATGTTTATTCTCAGGTGATTATTAAGAGCTTCCGCTGTCATTAAATAAGGACGAGATTTGGAGTCCATGCTTGTATGATATTGTGTAAAAACTGCATTCAAGAAACTTATTTTGTTGAAACATATTTGTATTGTAAACCATTATGTAATGGTCGTGTGTAAACAGGATATTTTAGATTATCATTATTTGATAATCTACGTAAAGCTTTTTAAACCTTTATTGATGAAATAAAGGTTATGGTTTGTTTTAAAATGAATGCAGTCTTTGAAAAACGTCTCATATAGAGGTCAAAACCTCGCAACGAAATCAATTAATATGGAACGTTTTTAATCAATAAGAACGGGACATTTCAGTTGGTATCAGAGCGTTGGTCTTAGAGAACCAGAATTTTACATTAGTGTGTCTTATCGAGTTTGTTAGAATGCATTAGTGAGTCTGGACTTCGACCGTGTTTACTTGAAAAATGATTACTTAACAAATTTTGTTGGAAACTATATATTTTTAACATGTGAATATTATGTGATATATTAATCTCTTAACGCGTTTGATATTATGTGATAGATGTCTACCTCTAGAACAAGTCCCATTGACTCACCTAATAATAATGAAGAGTCAAATGTAAATTGGAATGATTCGTGGACTGATTCACAAGTTCCCGAAGAGGAACCGGAAGAAGAGTCGGAACCAGAAGAAGAATCGGAACCGGAAGAAGAATCGGAACCGGATGAAGAAATAGAACCGGTGGGGGAAATAATAAAACGGTTAAGTAAAATAAAATCCTCAACCAACCGACCAAGGTTAATTATGGTCAATGGTGTTTCCGCCAAGGAAGCAAAATATTGGGAGGATTACCAATTCTCCGATGAATCGGATTCCGACGAGAATTCCGATGATGTTATAGAAATTACCCCAACTGAATTTAAAAAGGCAAAAGAAAATAATAAGGGAAAGGGCATAAAAATAGAGAAATCTAATTCCAACCCCGATGAACTTTATATGTATCGTCAACCCCCGAAGTCCTTAAGTTGTAACAATGACCCGGGAACCTCTAAACCACCAGGTTTTTCTAAACCAATGTGGAAAATTACGGCACGTATTAGGGGAACATCATATATCCCTAGAAACTTGGCAAAACGAAACAAAACCGAAGAAGAAGAAACAAGCGAGTCGGAATAAGATAGTTGTATTCGTGTGGTGTAATATATGTAATATAGTGTGCTTATGCTTTATGATATATGTAAAAATTGCTTGTATTAATAAGTATTTTTTTTTATGAATCTAACTCTTGTCTATTTTACAGTATAAAAACACAAAATGGATAGACAACCCAATATTTTAAGAGACCTACCCGGAGACATGATTGATGAAATCTTGTCTAGAGTCGGTCAGAATTCTTCGGCACAACTATTTAAGGCGAGATCAGTTTGTAAGACATTCGAAGAACGTTCCAAGAATGCCTTGGTTTATAAAAGGCTTTCGTTCGAAAGATGGGGGATATCACATTGGGAAATCCATAAGTTACGATGTGTTTACTTTGACGCATATATTGCGGGGAACCCAAATGCTATTTTACGCAATGGGTTAAGAAATTATTTTGACTCAATATATCCGAATATTGGACTTCGTGATTTAGAAAAAGCGGCTAACATGCAACATAAAGAAGCATGTTATGCTTACGGATTAGTAATGTTCGCTTCTCACCAAAGTGAGAACAAGAACATCGGCTTACAACTATTAAACAAAACGTTCCCACAAGTGACGGAGTCGGTAATTGGGGTAAGAAATGAGGTTTTTAGATTGTTACGGGACTGTTGGACATTACGTAACTCTCGTCCCTTTGACAACGTTACAACACGCTGTCTTATCAACGGCCATAACGGTTATGTTCCACAAGACCAAGGATGGGAAGTAGTCCTAGTAAAACCAGAATGCATGACTTGTTTCTGGACGTATGAATTACGTGTCTTTATTGCCTTTGCTGAACGACTTATGTACTAGCTAGAATTATCTTCACAACTATCTTGTATCAAAGTTATTGTATGCTATATTTCATGCTTTATGTAAAATAAGCGGTATTGTAAGTTTGTAAAATATTGTATAAAAGTTTGAACGCGAAATATTATTATAATCAGTTTTTCATATAGAATTGTAGTAGTTGAATTGTATATTAGCTACTAAGTATGAACTTAACGGGTAGGTACTACCCGAATTTAAACTTATAAAACGCTAATATGAAGAAAAAGCTTTTATAAATGAGTTCATATTATGCTACGAAATACTATTAACTACTCTTAATATTCTGTATGATTAACTTGTTCCATTTGACTATTCTGAAGGAAATGGCACCGACTACTCGACACACCGTGAATATGAATGAAGAGGAATTCCGTACTTTTCTAGCTTCAAACATAGCCGCAGTACAGGCTGCGCTACATACCAACAATAACCTTGGATCTAGCAGTACAGGAAATCGTGTAGGATGCACCTACAAAGAATTCACTGCCTGCAAACCTTTGGAATTTGATGGAACCGAAGGACCGATCGGATTGAAACGGTGGACCGAGAAGGTCGAATCGGTGTTTGCTATAAGTAAGTGTACTGAAGAGGACAAAGTGAAGTACGCTACGCATACCTTCACAGGTTCTGCATTAACATGGTGGAATACCTATCTAGAGCAAGTGGGACAAGACGATGCGTACGCACTACCGTGGTCAGCATTCAAGCACTTGATGAACGAGAAGTACCGTCCCAGAACCGAGGTCAATAAGCTCAAGACAGAACTTAGAGGGTTACGAACCCAAGGATTTGATATTACCATGTACGAAAGACGATTCACAGAATTGTGCCTATTGTGTCCGGGAGCATTCGAATATGAGGAAGAGAAGATCGACGCATTTGTGAAAGGATTACCGGAAAGAATCCAAGAAGATATAAGTTCACACGAGCCCGCCTCCATACAACAGGCATGTAGAATGGCTCACAAACTAGTGAACCAGATTGAAGAAAGAATTAAAGAACAGACTGCTGAAGAGGCCAATGTGAAGCAAGTCAAAAGAAAGTGGGAGGAAAACGGTGATAAGAATCACCAATATAACAACAACAGCAATTACAACAATAATCGCAACAATTATCCCAACAATCGCAACATCAATCGCAACTACAACAAACGGCCCAACAACAACAACAACAACAACAACAACAACAACAACAGCAACTACAACAATCATCCCAACAACAATAATAACCGCAACAACAACAACAATCAGAAGCAGCTATGCCAAAGGTGTGAAAAGTATCACTCGGGGTTCTGCACCAAATTTTGCAATAAGTGTAAAAGAAATGGTCATAGCGCGACGAAGTGTGAGGTCTACGGACCAGGGGTTAATAGAACGAAAGGAACAAATGGTGTTGGAACGAGTAATGGTGGAGCAAGTAGTGTCGGAGCAAGTTATGCCAATGTAGTTTGTTATAAATGTGGAAAACCGGGCCACATTATTAGAAATTGCCCGAACCAGGAGAACACGAATGGACAAGGCCGCGGAAGAGTTTTCAATATTAATGCGACAGAGGCACAGGAAGACCCGGAGCTTGTTACGGGTACGTTTCTTATTGACAATAAATCTGCTTACGTTTTATTTGATTCGGGTTCGGATAGAAGCTATATGAGTAGAGATTTTTGTGCTAAATTAAGTTGTCCATTGACGCCTTTGGATAGTAAATTTTTACTCGAATTAGCAAATGGTAAATTAATTTCAGCAGATAATATATGTCGGAATCGAGAAATTAAACTGGTTAGCGAAACATTTAAGATTGACTTGATACCAGTAGAGTTAGGGAGTTTTGATGTGATAATCGGTATGGACTGGTTGAAAGAAGTGAAAGCAGAGATCGTTTGTTACAAAAATGCAATTCGCATTATACGAGAAAAAGGAAAACCCTTAATGGTGTACGGAGAAAAGGGCAACACGAAGCTACATCTTATTAGTAATTTGAAGGCACAAAAACTAATAAGAAAAGGTTGCTATGCTGTTCTAGCACACGTCGAGAAAGTACAAACTGAAGAAAAGAGCATCAATGATGTTCCCGTCGCAAAAGAATTTCCCGATGTATTTCCGAAAGAATTACCGGGATTACCCCCACATCGATCCGTTGAATTTCAAATAGATCTTGTACCAGGAGCTGCACCAATAGCTCGTGCTCCTTACAGACTGGCACCCAGCGAGATGAAAGAACTACAAAGCCAATTACAAGAACTTTTAGAGCGTGGTTTCATTCGACCAAGCACATCACCGTGGGGAGCTCCTGTTTTGTTTGTCAAGAAGAAAGATGGTACATTCAGGTTGTGTATCGACTACCGAGAGTTGAACAAACTTACCATCAAGAACCGCTACCCACTACCGAGAATCGACGACTTATTTGATCAACTACAAGGCTCGTCTGTTTATTCAAAGATTGACTTACGTTCCGGGTATCATCAAATGCGGGTGAAAGAAGATGATATTCCAAAGACTGCTTTCAGAACACGTTACGGTCATTACAAGTTTATGGTCATGCCGTTTGGTTTAACTAATGCACCAGCTATGTTCATGGACCTTATGAACCGAGTGTGTGGACCATACCTTGACAAGTTTGTCATTGTTTTCATTGATGACATACTTATTTACTCAAAGAATGACCAAGAACACGGTGAACATTTGAGAAAGGTGTTAGAAGTATTGAGGAAGGAAGAATTGTACGCTAAGTTTTCAAAGTGTGCATTTTGGTTGGAAGAAGTTCAATTCCTCGGTCACATAGTGAACAAAGAAGGTATTAAGGTGGATCCGGCAAAGATAGAAACTGTTGAAAAGTGGGAAACCCCGAAAACTCCAAAACACATATGCCAGTTTTTAGGACTAGCTGGTTACTACAGAAGGTTCAACCAAGACTTTTCCAGAATAGCAAAACCCTTGACTGCATTAACGCATAAAGGGAAGAAATTTGAATGGAATGATGAACAAGAGAAAGCGTTTCAGTTATTGAAGAAAAAGCTAACTACGGCACCTATATTGTCATTGCCTGAAGGGAATGATGATTTTGTGATTTATTGTGACGCATCAAAGCAAGGTCTCGGTTGTGTATTAATGTAACGAACGAAGGTGATTGCTTATGCGTCTAGACAATTGAAGATTCACGAACAAAATTATACGACGCATGATTTGGAATTAGGTGCGGTTGTTTTTGCATTAAAGACTTGGAGGCACTACTTATATGGGGTCAAAAGTATTATATATACCGACCACAAAAGTCTTCAACACATATTTAATCAGAAACAACTGAATATGAGGCAGCATAGGTGGATTGAATTGTTGAATGATTACGACTTTGAGATTCGTTACCACCCGGGGAAGGCAAATGTGGTAGCCGATGCCTTGAGCAGGAAGGACAGAGAACCCATTCGAGTAAAATCTATGAATATAATGATTCATAATAACCTTACTACTCAAATAAAGGAGGCACAACAAGGAGTTTTAAAAGAGGGAAATTTAAAGGAGGAAATACCCAAGGGATCGGAGAAGCATCTTAATATTCGGGAAGACGGAACCCGGTATAGGGCTGAAAGGATTTGGGTACCAAAATTTGGAGATATGAGAGAAATGGTACTTAGAGAAGCTCATAAAACCAGATACTCAATACATCCTGGAACGGGGAAGATGTACAAGGATCTCAAGAAACATTTTTGGTGGCCGGGTATGAAAGCCGATGTTGCTAAATACGTAGGAGAATGTTTGACGTGTTCTAAGGTCAAAGCTGAGCATCAGAAACCATCAGGTCTACTTCAACAACCCGAAATCCCAGAATGGAAATGGGAAAACATTACCATGGATTTCATCACTAAATTGCCAAGGACTGCAAGTGGTTTTGATACTATTTGGGTAATAGTTGATCGTCTCACCAAATCAGCACACTTCCTACCAATAAGAGAAGATGACAAGATGGAGAAGTTAGCACGACTGTATTTGAAGGAAGTCGTCTCCAGACATGGAATACCAATCTCTATTATCTCTGATAGGGATGGTAGATTTATTTCAAGATTCTGGCAGATATTACAGCAAGCATTAGGAACTCGTCTAGACATGAGTACTGCCTATCATCCACAAACTGATGGGCAGAGCGAAAGGACGATACAAACGATTGAAGACATGCTACGAGCATGTGTTATTGATTTCGGAAACAGTTGGGATCGACATCTACCGTTAGCAGAATTTTCCTACAACAACAGCTACCATTCAAGCATTGAGATGGCGCCGTTTGAAGCACTTTATGGTAGAAAGTGCAGGTCTCCAATTTGTTGGAGTGAAGTGGGGGATAGACAGATTACGGGTCCAAAGATTATACAAGAAACTACCGAGAAGATCATCCAAATTCAACAACGGTTGAAAACCGCCCAAAGTCGACAAAAGAGCTACGCTGACATTAAAAGAAAAGATATAGAATTTGAAATTGGAGAGATGGTCATGCTTAAAGTTGCACCTTGGAAAGGCTTTGTTCGATTTGGTAAACGAGGGAAATTAAATCCAAGGTATATTGGACCATTCAAGATTATTGATCGTGTCGGACCAGTAGCTTACCGACTTGAGTTACCTCAACAACTCGCGGCTGTACATAACACTTTCCACGTCTCGAATTTGAAAAAATGTTTTGCTAAAGAAGATCTCACTATTCCGTTAGATGAAATCCAAATCAACGAAAAACTCCAATTCATCGAAGAACCCGTCGAAATAATGGATCGTGAGGTTAAAAGACTTAAGCAAAACAAGACACCAATTGTTAAGGTTCGATGGAATGCTCGTAGAGGACCCGAGTTCACCTGGGAGCGTGAAGATCAGATGAAGAAAAAATACCCGCATCTATTTCCAGAAGATTCGTCAACACCTTCAACAGCTTAAAATTTCGGGACGAAATTTATTTAACAGGTAGGTACTGTAGTGACCCGAACTTTTCCATGTTTATATATATTAATTGAGATTGATATTTACATGATTAAATGTTTCCAACATGTTAAGCAATCAAACTTGTTAAGACTTGATTAATTGAAATATGTTTCATATAGACAATTGACCACCCAAGTTGACCGGTGATTCACGAACGTTAAAACTTGTAAAAACTATATGATGACATATATATGGATATATATATAGTTAACATGATACTATGATAAGTAAACATATCATTAAGTATATTAACAATGAACTACATATGTAAAAACAAGACTACTAACTTAATGATTTTTAAACGAGACATATATGTAACGATTATCGTTGTAAAGACATTTAATGTATATATATCATATTAAGAGATATTCATACATGATAATATCATGATAATATAATAATTTAAAATCTCATTTGATATTATAAACATTGGGTTAACAACATTTAACAAGATCGTTAACCTAAAGGTTTCAAAACAACATTTACATGTAACGACTAACGATGACTTAACGACTCAGTTAAAATGTATATACATGTAGTGTTTTAATATGTATTTATACACTTTTGAAAGACTTCAATACACTTATCAAAATACTTCTACTTAACAAAAATGCTTACAATTACATCCTCGTTCAGTTTCATCAACAATTCTACTCGTATGCACCCGTATTCGTACTCGTACAATACACAGCTTTTAGATGTATGTACTATTGGTATATACACTCCAATGATCAGCTCTTAGCAGCCCATGTGAGTCACCTAACACATGTGGGAACCATCATTTGGCAACTAGCATGAAATATCTCATAAAATTACAAAAATATGAGTAATCATTCATGACTTATTTACATGAAAACAAAATTACATATCCTTTATATCTAATTCATACACCAACGACCAAAAACACCTACAAACACTTTCATTCTTCAATTTTCTTCATCTAATTGATCTCTCTCAAGTTCTATCTTCAAGTTCTAAGTGTTCTTCATATATTCTACAAGTTCTAGTTACATAAAATCAAGAATACTTTCAAGTTTGCTAGCTCACTTCCAATTTTGTAAGGTGATCATCCAACCTCAAGAAATCTTTGTTTCTTACAGTAGGTTATCATTCTAATACAAGGTAATAATCATATTCAAACTTTGGTTCAATTTCTATAACTATAACAATCTTATTTCAAGTGATGATCTTACTTGAACTTGTTTTCGTGTCATGATTCTGCTTCAAGAACTTCGAGCCATCCAAGAATCCGTTGAAGCTAGATCCATTTTTCACTTTTCCAGTAGGTTTATCCAAGGAACTTAAGGTAGTAATGATGTTCATAACATCATTCAATTCATACATATAAAGCTATCTTATTCGAAGGTTTAAACTTGTAATCACTAGAACATAGTTTAGTTAATTCTAAACTTGTTCGTAAACAAAAGTTAATCCTTCTAACTTGACTTTTAAAATCAACTAAACACATGTTCTATATCTATATGATATGCTAACTTAATGATTTAAAACCTGGAGACACGAAAAACACTGTAAAACCAGATTTACGCCGTCGTAGTAACACCGCGGGCTGTTTTGGGTTAGTTAATTAAAAACTATGATAAACTTTGATTTAAAAGTTGTTATTCTGAGAAAATGATTTTTATTATGAACATGAAACTATATCCAAAAATTATGGTTAAACTCAAAGTGGAAGTATGTTTTCTAAAATGGTCATCTAGACGTCGTTCTTTCGACTGAAATGACTACCTTTACAAAAACGACTTGTAACTTATTTTTCTGACTATAAACCTATAGTTTTTCTGTTTAGATTCATAAAATATAGTTCAATATGAAACCATAGCAATTTGATTCACTCAAAACGGATTTAAAATGAAGAAGTTATGGGTAAAACAAGATTGGATAATTTTTCTCATTTTAGCTACGTGAAAATGTGTAACAAATCTATTCCAACCATAACTTAATCAACTTGTATTGTATATTATGTAATCTTGAGATACCATAGACACGTATACAATGTTTCAACCTATCATGTCGACACATCTATATATATTTCGGAACAACCATAGACACTCTATATGTGAATGTTGGAGTTAGCTATACAGGGATGAGGTTGATTCCAAAATATATATAGTTTGAGTTGTGATTAATACTGAGATACGTATACACTGGGTCGTGGATTGATTCAAGATAATATTTATCGATTTATTTCTGTACATCTAACTGTGGACAACTAGTTGTAGGTTACTAACGAGGACAGCTGACTTAATAAACTTAAAACATCAAAATATATTAAAAGTGTTGTAAATATATTTTGAACATACTTTGATATATATGTATATATTGTTATAGGTTCGTGAATCAACCAGTGGCCAAGTCTTACTTCCCGACGAAGTAAAAATCTGTGAAAGTGAGTTATAGTCCCACTTTTAAAATCTAATATTTTTAGGATGAGAATACATGCAGGTTTTATAAATGATTTACAAAATAGACACAAGTACGTGAAACTACATTCTATGGTTGAATTATCGAAATCGAATATGCCCCTTTTTATTAAGTCTGGTAATCTAAGAATTAGGGAACAGACACCCTAATTGACGCGAATCCTAAAGATAGATCTATTGGGCCTAACAAACCCCATCCAAAGTACCGGATGCTTTAGTACTTCGAAATTTATATCATATCCGAAGGGTGTCCCGGAATGATGGGGATATTCTTATATATGCATCTTGTTAATGTCGGTTACCAGGTGTTCACCATATGAATGATTTTTATCTCTATGTATGGGATGTGTATTGAAATATGAAATCTTGTGGTCTATTATTATGATTTGATATATATAGGTTAAACCTATAACTCACCAACATTTTTGTTGACGTTTTAAGCATGTTTATTCTCAGGTGATTATTAAGAGCTTCCGCTGTCATTAAATAAGGACGAGATTTGGAGTCCATGCTTGTATGATATTGTGTAAAAACTGCATTCAAGAAACTTATTTTGTTGAAACATATTTGTATTGTAAACCATTATGTAATGGTCGTGTGTAAACAGGATATTTTAGATTATCATTATTTGATAATCTACGTAAAGCTTTTTAAACCTTTATTGATGAAATAAAGGTTATGGTTTGTTTTAAAATGAATGCAGTCTTTGAAAAACGTCTCATATAGAGGTCAAAACCTCGCAACGAAATCAATTAATATGGAACGTTTTTAATCAATAAGAACGGGACATTTCAATAACGACTAGAAAAAGGCACTTTGGTAAAACATTCTGCCCTGGACACACAGTCGGTCGACTGACACTAACAGTCGGTCGACTGTCGACACAACCGGTCGACTGACCTTACCAGTCGGTCGATTCACTTGGTATTAAATCAATCGGCCGAAGGTAAATCTCAGTCGGTCGGTTCACTCAACAATCGGTCGGTTCACCATCAGTCGGTCGACTGTCGACCGACAGTCGACCGACTGTGTTCATCTTCCTCAGAAACTGAACAAAGGCTACGGACTTCATGATGAAATCCTCAAATCTCGATCTAGAGCTCGTTTTAAACACCAAAATCGACCACAACTTGTTATAGACTCAAAACCCACAACAATTTGACCATAACAACACTTAAATCACTTGTTTTGACAAAAATTTAAGCTTTTTACAAAACTCACACAAAACCATGAATTTAACAACGAATTGAACACCAAAACACATGTTACTTACCTTGATAGACTCAGTAAACGATAACAAACACGATTCTAACACCAATTTGAGCTCAAGATCAATGTTTAAGGATTAGGGTTTGGTTAGGTGGGAGGGATGAAGGTACGGTGTTGTGAATTTTCTAGAAATGGGAAGAAAAAGAAGTACACTAGTCACTTAATTGGGATTAATTCCCACACTGTACAACACACGGGTATTTACCAGTTATCTAATATCTTTCGCACAAGATTAGGTAACCCAAATGAGGTCCAATTGAAATAAACAAACCTGTTCTGGGACCCTTGTCACAAACTGGTCACAACACAATTATAATAAAACACTAATAAAATAATTAAAATAAAAAGCACTTAAGACTAAGCACAAACCCTAAGGGCAAAAATAGTCCACTTACAACTAGCCCAGGTTTCAGTCTGTTACACATCGTGTCCGATCGAGTGTATATCGTTATTTATAGGTACGTCCAATTATAAATCTTTATATTAAATTAACAAACTATCATTTAATTAAACAAATATAAAGCCCATTAATAGCCCATAGTTTAATTTTCACAAGTGTCATTCTTTTGTCTAAACCCCAATTATGGTACAAAGCCCAATTACCCAATTTTAATATTTAGCCCAACATCACGATTACTTCGGCTTAAATAAGCATAATAATAACTTAGCTATGAGACATTAATTTAAAAAGGTTGAACATAACTTACAATGATTAATAATAGCGTAGCGTTACACGGACAGAATTTTGACTTACACCCTTACAACATTCGCTAACATACCCTTATTATTATTAAAATTAAAATTAAAATTAAAATTATAATATATATATATATATATATATATATATATATATATATATATATATATATATATATATATATACATTGAGAGAATGAAGAAAGAAAAAGATGTAAACATTCGACCGAAAATGCTGAAATTTATAGATGTGGCCAATATATTGGGGCCATGTGATCGCATGGAATTGTCACTTCCAGGACATGCGATCGCATTGCCTGCTTTTCCAGCTCACATTTTGTTGTTTGCTTCTTGCCGACGGTTTTATAAATATATATAATATATATATAATTTTTAAGAATTATTTATATATTATATTATATTTATGTGCATAGTTAACTTGTAATTTTAGCTCCGTTGCGTCGAGCGTTGAGAGTTGACTCTGGTCCCGGTTCCGGATTTTTGAACGCCCTTTCGTACAATTTAATATCTTGTATTTTGCGTTTTGCGGCTTGTACTCTTGTAATTTTGAGACGTTTCTCACCATAATTTGAACCACTTTGATTGTAATTTGTACTTTTTAGCTTTTTGGTCGTTTGCGTCTTCAAATCGTCGAATCTGTATTTTATCTTCACCTTTTATTATTTAAAAGGATATTACTTGTAAATAGAACAATTGCAACTAAAAGCTTGTCTTTCTTGAGGGATAATGCTATGAAATGTATGTTCGTTTTTAGCATTATCAAATATTCCCACACTTGAGCGTTGCTTGTCCTCAAGCAATATAGACTTGAAATAAAAATACTAGAATCACTTCTTTATTCTTCACACTTTGTACATCAGTGATTTCTATACGGCGGTATAAACAATGATAGTAACGTTGTGGTTTACAGTCCCACATGACTATGAAAATTTAGATCCTTTAGGAAATTGGACCTTCATGAAAACATTTGATCTTTTGTAAATTCAATCTAGCTTTTACCCTAGATAAGTTTTCCGGAATAACCCTTCACCGGTGTTTGCAAAATTGTTTTTGTGGGTTTCAGATTTGAAAATTTTAGCTCAAAACTTATGGTTTTGTGTCACCCACTTGCTAACCTTGTATTGGGAAAGCAACACGTCCAGTATACTTGCTCCGTATATTACCTTTCGGTAAACTACCGTCCAGTTGTGAAGGAAAGCGTTGAACAAGCAACTGTTAAGGCAATGTCCCGTGACATGCTTTTAATTATGGTCTATATCGTGTCGGATGCAATTACTATCCTTTGTAGGAGCAATAGTAAAGATCACCCTATAGTTTTTCGGTCTGGCACAAGGTCCTGTCTTTGACCATGCTATGCAACCACCGTTCTTACGGTTGACACCCGATTTGGTTCAGGTGACCTAATGAATTCCAGGTGAATTCCTAGGATTTTACGTTCAATGGTAATGAACACATTAAAAATGGGTTTTCAGAAAACAAATCGGTTTGTAATTTTGATCAAAATATTTTCTCGTTCAAGCTCGAGTTTAGATATCATCGAATTCCATGAGTTTGTAATTCTCAATCTTTAAAAGTCAATCTCAAGGATTGAGTAATATCAGTCTTAAAAGCTGATTTTTGATCTTTAAGGAGATTATCCTTTCTGGGGATCTGATTCATTAGTCTTATCAAGCTAATTTGCACGGCGCCCTCCCATTTTACGAGACAGATCCTCTCATGGTTAGGATAAGTCTGACCACTTGGCGACCCTGTTTGATGCTGAGGTCCGTGGATTTCTAGCTGATTTTTGAGAAAACTTTTCAAGGTTTTTCGTAGACTCTACAACTGGTCTGGACGACAACTTCCTGACCTAAATCAAGAAGCGCGTTTCTTTTTCGGAAGACTTTACTTCCTTTTAATGATGGAATTGATTCATCGTGTACATCCATCTTTTCTTTCAAATATATTATAAGAAATTGGGTAAAACTGATAAAATTGTCCAAAACAAAAGTATCTTCAGTTATTTGTACAAAAATATGTGATATATGTTTTAAATAACTTGGTAAATTTTTCCCACACTTGGCTTTTGTTTTCCTTTCTTTGCCTTTTTATTGTCCTCTATTCCATTTTAAATGAATTCTAACATTTTGAGTTGTTTCTCAATTTATGTCCTTTCCGAGGTAACAATAATTTCGGTGTCAACACCTAGTTTTATCATTCATAAATATGTATAAACATGATTTTGAATTCATTTATTTGAAAATTTTGAAAAATTTTACTAGAATTGGGTAGTCAGTATATAAGACTAGGGCTGTTCTTTATTATCAGAGAGCACTAGATTCTAATACAACTACTGCGTTACTAGTATTTTTAATGGTAACCAAGTGTATAAGTTAAAATTTTAAAAATCCGAAAGAATTTAATCCCTTCCCACACTTAAGATCTTGCAATGCCCTCATTTACAAGAAGTCAGTAACAATTTAAATTATTGAGGGTGATTAGCGTAGAAAAATGATTAAATTTTACCAAAGTTTCCAAACATATTGGCGTTTGTTTGCTGAATGATAAATGGTGCACATCATTTGTTCATTCCGTCTTGTTGTTACATCACATTTGTTTTTCGTTTTGTCTTCAAAATTAGTAGCTTTTGCTGAACTTAATGCCAGTCTTTGAAAATGCGCTGTTTTACCCTGTTGTATACAATTGACAATATACATAGATACAAATAATAAAATGCATGGTAATTTGAAATGGGACTTAATGAAAGGACCCGTTCATATCCATCCGGACGAAGTCCATATCGATTATAAACGATTCACAATAGTTGATTACATCGCGAGGTACTTGACCTCTATATGATACATTTTACAAACATTGCATTCGTTTTTGAAAAGACAATCTTTCATTACATCGAAAGTTGACGGCATGCATACCATTTTATAATATATCTAACTATAATTGACTTAATAATAATCTTGATGAACTCAACGACTCGAATGCAACGTCTTTTGAAATATGTCATGAATGACTCCAAGTAATATCTTTAAAATGAGCAATTGCACAGCGGAAGACTTCTTTCATACCTGAGAATAAACATGTTTTCAAGTGTCAACCAAAAGGCTGGTGAGTTCATTAGTTTAACATAAATAATCATTTTCATCATTTTAATAGACCACAAGATTTTCATTTCTCATAAATATGCGTCCCATGCATAGAGACAAAAATATCATTCATATGGATTGAACACCTGGTAACCGACATTCAAAATATGCATATAAGAATATCCCCATCATTCTGGGATCCTCCTTCGGACATGATATAAATTTCGAAGTACTAAAGCATCCGGTACTTTGGATGGGGCTTGTTGGGCCCGATAGATCTATCTTTAGAATTCACATCAATTAGGTTGTCTGTTCCCTAATTCTTAGATTACCAGACTAAAAAGGGGCATATTCGATTTCGATCATTCAACCATATAATGTAGTTTCAATTACTTGTGTCTATTTCGTAAAACAGTTATAAAAATTGCGCATGTATTCTCAGCCCAAAAATATAAAGGGTAAAAAGGCAAATAAAACTCACGCATATAAATATTGTAAAACAGTTAATAAAGCATTTGCATGTATTCTCAGCCCAAAAACGTAAAGAGTAAAAAGGGAGCAAATGAAACTCACCATACTGTATTTTGTAGTAAAAATACATATGACAACATTTAAAAGTGTAGGGTTGGCCTCGGATTCACGAACCTATATTCAATCATGTATATTAATACATGTAATGGTAATTGAAACAAATATATATATTATTAGTGATATAATTTTTATATTTAATACTTTATAGGTTTTATTAATTAATTAAGTGTATTTATTTTATATATACATTAGATAAATAATTAATATTTATTATAAAAGTATTAATATAGTTATGTCACATTAAATATATTTTTATGTAACTAATGTTTATTTATTAAGATAATATTGATACTAATAAATGAAAAGTTGTAATATCTTTATAATGATAGTAATAATAATAACAATAACTACAATTGTAATAATCATTTTAAAAATAAAAATAATAACTTTTATAAAAAATAATAATATTAACATTAATGATTATAATAATGATATTAGTAACAATAATAATCATAATAATACTTAAAATCATAATCTCTATTTAATAGTTATAATACTGATAGTAATAATGGTGATAATATTAATAATAACAATAATCTTAATCATAATAATAATAATAATACTTATTCTGGTAATAGTCATAATATTAATAATAATTAGAATAATAATAATAATAATAATAATAATAATAATAATAATAATAATAATAATAATAATAATAATAAATATAATAATAACTAATAATAATAATAATAATAATAATAATAATAATAATAATAATAATAATTATAATAATAATAATAATAATAATAATAATAATAATAATAATAATAATAATAATAATAATAATAGGATTAAAAATAAGAGTGTATGCCCCTTTGATAGCTTCTTCTAAAAAGAAATGCCCTCTACGGGACTCGAACCCGCGACCTCACGCTAAAGCAATAAGACCTCTAATCATGCCACCATTTCTGTTTTTCTGTTTAGACATCACACTCTAATATATATTACCCGTCACTATACAGTTTCCCTTTTTCTTCATCATTTCACTCGGCCCAACAAAACCATACATGGTTCTAATTAAACTCGGCCCAAATTATAAAACTAACATAGTGGCCTAATATTAACTCTTAATATCCCGGCCCAACAGCCTGTTTTCGGCCCAACAACAGACTAGTTAGCAGCTCAGTCGAATAAAAAGAAATATATGGCTGTCCTGACTTAGAATCGAACCTGAGACCTCTCGAAAACACACACACGCTCCCAACCATCCCTCTGCTCTATCATATCTGGTTTAACTCGAATTCTTTTTCTATAAAACCCAAAGTTTTCTGTCTCATCTTCTTCCAAATGCATCATCATCGTCATTAATCACTCCATCATTTTCACATCATCATCCTCGTCACCCTTTAACATAATCATAATCATATATTAATAATTATAAAGATAACAATAATAATATTTATAATACTAATTATAATTATAACAATATTAATAATAAATATAAATATACCTTTTTTTTAAAAAATAAACCAAGTGACGGGTGAGTGGTTGCTTCGGCCCACCACAGTAATCAATGTAGAAACACTATATAGGATGGCATTATTAATAATTTAACATCTTGTTAGCCTACTGATGTACGCAGAGGTGTATATGAAATAGCTTATATTTTACTAGGAAAAACTATTAAATATGATACAATTTTACACAAGATATTTATTTATTTATAGAATGCATATACTTAAACCTTGCTACAACACTTATAGACAGTGTACCTAATCGTACAGTAGTGTAGTTTTTAATAAGTCCGGTTCATTCCACAGGGAAAATCTTTAAACAAAGCTTAACGCTATATTAGTTTAATTTATAAAAATACAAATATATATATAAGTAATATTATTATTATAAAATGGGGGGGTTTTTACCGTTTAATGACCGGTTTGTCGATTTTTAAAACTTTAGTCGCAGTTAAAACCTATTGTAAAATATTAAAAATAAATACAAGACTTAATTTAAAGCGTAAAGTAAATAACGATAATGAAATTGCGATAAATAAAAGTGCGATAAAATAAAATTGTGATAATTAAAAAGTACGATAATTAAAAGTGCAATTAAATATAAAATAAAGGAAATTAAATATGAAATAAAATAATTATGCTTATTTAAACTTCCGTAATCATGATGTTTGACGTGTTGATTTTAGTTTTATGCCCATGGGTTAATTGTCCTTTGTCCTGGATTATTTAATATGTCCGTCTGGTTTTTGTCCATAACAGTCCATCAGTCAGAAATATAAAGTGCGAGTATCCTCGTCAAATTATCCTTATACCCGAAGTCAAATATTCCAACTAATTGGGGACTTTAACTGTAACAAGGTTTTAATACGTTGTTATCAATTATGCCAAGTGTCCTTGTACAAAATTTCACCCCTGTTTTAATAATTCTAGTGGGTATTAATCCATTCCCATGTCCGGTTAAATGAACGATTATTCGTACATATAAATACCCCGCCCATCGTGTCCGATCGAGTGTATATGGTTATTTATAGGGACGTCCAATTGTAAATCTTTATATTAAAATTAACAAACTATCATTTAGTTAAACAAATATAAAGCCCATTAATAGCCCGTAGTCTAATTTCCACAAGTGTCGTTCTTTTGTCCAAACCCCAATTATGGTACAAAGCTCAATTACCCAATTTTAGTAATTAGCCCAACATCATGATTACTTCGGTATTAAATAAGTATAATAATAACTTAGCTACGAGACATTAAATTAAAAAGGTTGAACATAACTTACAATGATTAAAAATAGCGTAGCGTTACACGGACAGAATTTCGACTTACACCCTTACAACATTCGCTAACATACCCTTATTATTAGAAATTAAAATTAAAATTAAAATTAAAATATAAATATAAATATATATATATATATATATATATATATATATATATATATATATATATATATATATATATATATATATATATATATATATATATATATATATATATATATATACACGTTTATAGAGAGATTGATAAAAGGATATATAAAACGTTCAGAATGCACGAGCTTTTATAGGCATTTTGGTCCAGGACATCTCCGCGAGTCGCGGTATTTTTGTACTACAAACTCCGCAAGTCGTGGAGTTCATAAATCCAGCTCACACAAGTTTGGATCCTAGTCTGCCGACGGTTTTATTATATAAATATAATATATATATATATATATATATATATATATATATATATATATATATATATATATATATATATATATATATATATATATATATATATATATATATATAAAATTTATATAATTAATTATATATTATATTATATTTATATACATAGCTAACTTGTAATTTTTAGTCCGTTGAGTCGAGCGTTGAGAGTAGACTCTGATCCCGGTTCTGGATTTTCGAACGTCCTTGCGTACAATTTAATATCTTGTACTTTGCGTTTTGAATCTTGTACTCTTGTAATTCTGAGACGTTTCTTATCAATAATTGGAACCTCTTTGATTGTATTTTGTACTTTTGAGCATTTTGGTCGTTTGCGTCTTCAATTCGTCGAATCTGTCTTTTATCTTCACCTTTTATTATTTAAACGAATATCACTTGTAAATAGAACAATTGCAACTAAAATCTTGTCTTTCTTGAGGAATAATGCTATGAAATATATGTTCATTTTTAGCATTATCAAATATTCCCACACTTGAGCGTTGCTTGTCCTCAAGCAATATAGTCTTGAAATACTAGAATCACTTCTTTATTCTTCACACTTTGTACATCAGTGATTTCTATACGGCGGTATAAACAATGGTAGTAACGATGTGGTTTACAGTCCCACATGACTATAAAAATTTAGATCCATTAAGGAAATTGGATCTTTATGAAAACATTTGATCTTTTAAAAATTAAATCTAGTTTTTACCCTAGATAAGTTTTCCAGAATAACCCTTCACCGGTGTTTGCAAATTCTTTTTGTGGGTTTGGTGGGTTTCAGATTTGAAAATTTTAGCTCAAAACTTGTGGTTTTGTGTCACCCACTTGCTAACCTTGTATTAGGAAAGTAACACGTCCAGTATACTTGCCCCGTATATTACCTTTAGGTAAACTACCGTCCGGTTGTAAAGGAAAGCGTTGAACAAGCAACTGTTAAGGCAATGTCCCCTGACATGCTTTTAATTATGGTCTATAACGTGTCGGACGCAATTACTATCCTTTGTAGGAGCAATAGTAAAGCTCACCCTTATAATTTTTCGGTCTGGCACAAGGTCCTGTCTTCGACCATGCTATGCAACCACCGTCCTTACGGTTGACACCCGATTTGGTTCAGGTGACCTAATGAATTCCAGGTGAATTTCTAGGATTTTACGTTCAATGGTAATGAACGCATTGAAAATAGGTTTTCAGAAAATAAATCGGTTTTATTTTTGATCAAAATATTTTCTCGTTCAAGCTCGAGTTTAGATATCATCGAATTCCATGAGTTTGTAATTCTCAATCTTTAAGGTCAATCTCTAGGATTGAGTAATATCAGTCTTAAAAGCTGATTTTTGATCTTTAAGGAGATTATCCTTTCTGGAGATCTGATTCATTAGTCTTATCCAGCTAATTTGCACGGCGTCCTCCCCATTTTACAAGACAGATCCTCTCATGGTTAGGATAAGTCTGACCACTTGGCGACCCTGTTTGATGCTGAGGTCCGTGGATTTTTTTGCTGATTTTAGTGATTACTTTTCTAGATTTTTCGTCAACCTACAGCTGGTCTGGATGACAACTTCTTGACCTAAATCAAGAAGCGCGTTTCTTTTTCGGAAGACTTTACTTCCTTTTAATGATGGAATTGATTCATCGTGTAGATCCATCTTTCTTACAGTAAATCGGGTAAAACTGTTTAGTTTAGTCCAAAGCAAAAGAATCTTTAATTATTTGTTACAGAAATATGTGACATATGTTTAAAATAACTTGGTAAATTTTCCCACACTTGGCTTTTATTTTCCTTTTTATTGTCCTCTATTCCAATTTAAATGAATTCTAACATTTTGGTTTGTTTCTCAATTTATGTCCTTTCCGAGATAACAATAATTTCGGTGTTAACACCTAGTTGTATCGTTCATAAATATGTATAAACATGATTTTGAGTTCATTTAATTGAAAATTTTCAAAAATTTTACTAGAATTGAGTAGTCAGTATATAAGACTAGGGCTGTTCTTTATTATCAGAGAGCACTAGATTCTAATACAACTACTGCTTTACTAGTATTTCTAATGGTAACCAAGTGTATAAAGTAAAAATTTTAAAATTCGAAAGAATTTAACCCCTTCCCACACTTAAGATCTTGCAATGCCCTCATTTGCAAGAAATCAGTAACAATTTAAATTATTGAGGGTGATTAGCGCAGAAAAAATGATTAAATTTTACCAAAGTTTCCAAACATATTGTTGTTTGTGTTGAATGATAAATGGTGCATATCATTTGTTCATTCCGTCTTGTTGTTACATCACATTTATTTTTCATCTTGTCGTCAAAATTAGTTACTTTTGCTGAACTTAATGCCAGTCTTTGAAAATGCGTTGTTTTACCCTGTTGTGTACATAAGATAAACTGCAAACATATATACATATTTTTGAAGTTTGGTATATTACCCCACATTCAAAAATTATTAAAATCTAATAATAAAAGTTAAAAAATTATAAAAACTATTACAATATCAACATAAGTGCTAAATGTAGTAACATTACAAAAATAAAATAAATAAAACTAAATAAACTAGGGTTGATACTGATACCAGTAGGGGTTCCATGCATAACCATATGTGTTATAGAATGCTTCAGCTGGGTTATAAGTAGGATACGGTGGTTGGATCTCTATAGACCAGGGAGGAAATACGGGCTTTGGAGTAGGAATATAGTTTCTACCTATATGTTGGCAATGAGCTATGATGTGGTTTTGATGAACTTGCCAATCTTTAAATGCTCGATGTCTAGCATTTTCATACTCTTGTGAAGCTATAAACCTTTGCATTTCTGTCATTTCATTTCCCCCTCCCACATTACCTGGCTATTGATTTCTTTCAACCTGTGGATGTCTTCCATTATATTGTACTGCGGCGTTATTTCGCCTCTTCAAAACCTTAGCACCATGATATACATTTATACCAATTGTATCGTGGGGTTCTGGTTCTTTGATTAATAATCCCCCCCGACTTATATCCACATCGAGATACTCAGCAATTAATGTAATAAATATACCACCTCCTATTATACTGTGCGGTCTCATCCCTCTAACTATAGCTGATAAATAATAACCCACATAATAAGGTATACTTACAGCGCTTTGTGGGTCTTGAATACACATGTGGTAAAATAAATCTTGCTCATTTACCCTTTCCTTATTTTTACCTCGCTGTGTAATCGAGTTCGGTAGAAACCTGTGAATTGAAAGGACCCGTTCATATACATTATAAACGATTCACAATAGTTGATTACATCACTAGGTATTTGACCTCTATATGATACATATTACAAACATTGCATTCGTTTTTAAAACACAAACTTTCTTTACATCGAAAATTGAAAGGCATGCATACCATTTCATAATATTCACTATCCAATTATAAATTAACTTAATAGTAATCTTTGATGAACTCAGTGACTCGAATGCAACGTTCTTCGAAATATGCCATGAAATACCCCAAGTAATATCTTTAAAACAAGCAAATGCACAGCAGAAGATTTCTTTTATACCTGAGAATAAACATGCTTTAAAGTGTCAACCAAAAGGTTGGTGAGTTCATTAGTTTATCATAATCATTAATTTCCATCATTTTAATAGACCACAAGAATTTCATTTCCAGTTCTCATAAATATACGTCCCATGCATAGAGACAAAAATAATCATTCATATGGATTGAACACCTGGTAACCGACATTAACAATATGCATATAAGAATATCCCCATCATTCCGGGATCCTCCTTCGTACATGATATAAATTTCGAAGTACTAAAGCATCCGGTACTTTGGATGGGGTTTGTTAGGCCCAATAGATCTTTCGTTAGGATTCGCGTCAATTAGGGTGTCTGTTCCCTAATTCTTAGATTACCAGACTTTAATAAAAAGGGGCATATTCGATTTCGATAATTCAACCATAGAATGTAGTTTCAATTACTTGTGTCTATTTCGTCAAACATTTATAAAAGCGCATGTATTCTCAGTCCCAAAAATATAAAGGGTAAAAAGGCAAATGAAACTCACCATACTGTATTTCGTAGTAAAAATACATATAACGTCATTGAACAAGTGCAAGGTTGGCCTCGGATTCACGAACCTAAATTAATTATGTATATATATGTGCTGGTCAATATTTGTCTAACAAATTAGGTCAAGTCATAGTGTACCACAATTCTAATGCTCGAGACTAATATGCAAAGGTCAACAAAAGTTAATTTGACTCAAAATGATTTCCAAAATTTATACATGATTATTATATAGTTTAAATATCGTCGTTTTATATTTTTAAATATTTTTAAAAGATTTAATAGAGTAAATAATATAATTCATTTATTAATAAATAAAATTTTATATAAAAATATACTTTTATATATCTTAAGTAATAAAATTTATAAAGTTAATTTAAAAAAATATTATGATAGGTTTTATTAAGGTAATTATATTATTTGTATTACATATTTATTTGATAAAATAACATTGATAATAATAATAAGTAAAAGTTGTATTATTTTGCAATAATAATTATTATTATTCTTTTAATGAAAATATCAATATTTATATTTACTAATAATGATATTATAATAAAACGATAATTCTAATTATGATAACTTTAATATTTATGATACTTTTTAATATTAACTTTAAAATAATAATTCTATTTAAATTGATAATAATAATGATATTTTATAATAACAATGACATTTCTATTAAAATGATATTTTTTTGTTAAAATGATAGTTTTAATACTAACGATACTTTTAATAATAATAGTAATGATAAAAATAATAAGAATGATAATTTTATGTAGATCAATATCTTATAATATTTTAATTTCATCATGATACTCACTCATTATTTCCTAATCGTTTCGTTTAATAGCTTTTAATCGTCTTTTATATTGTGTTCATAATACTAATAATAATAGTACTAAAAAGAATTAGGTGTTACTAATATTAGTTTTAATTACAATAATACTAATAATGATAATTACTATGATATTATTAATAATACTAATAACTATTTTAATGATAATAATAATAATAATAACAATAACAATAACCATTTTTAAATAGTGATATATATATATATATTAATAATGATAATAATAATAATAATAATAATAATAATAATAATAATAATAATAATAATAATAATAATAATAATAATAATAATAATAATAATAATAATAATAATAATAAGATAATAATAATAATAATAATAATAATAATAATAATAATAATAATTATTATTATTATAACTTTAACGATGATAACAATAGTAATAATAATAAAAATAACAATTTTTAATGATAATTCCTTTTATTAATAATGATAATAATAAGATAAAACTAGAACGACGGTAATAACGACGATAGTAATAATCATTTTTATAAAAATTCAATTGACTATAACTTCTAATCCGTTCATCGAACCCATTCGATATCTAAATGAAAAGTTCTCAATTTTTCGCTAGCCATCCAAGGACATGCATATCTTATACCTTATCTCAACCGCAAGTGTAACTAATTCAGGATTCAACATAACCTATCTAGGGGCAATATCAAAAGTACAAGCATGCATAATCCTATATTCTCGAGCACTAGTCAGGGATACACTATTAATATGTAAAAATAAATTACGAGTACTCACGTATCAATATTGAGATTCAATATTGCAGGAAAGTTACGTAGACACAACGGAGATGATAAACACTAGATTGACCTCACAAGCATACCCATGAACCATACCCATCACCTCCATAGCTATAACCCATGTTTTCCTTAGCTCTATCCCGCTCGAAAAATCCATTTTTGAAATAATACGCTCATGACCTCGTCGTAGTATTTTATGTATACTAATAATATCTTGAAATAATACTGAGTAAATATATATATGTAAGTCGATTGAGAGAGTTTAGAGAAATATATTTCAAGTTTCTATGAAATAATGAAACCTATTGAATTCTATTTATAATAGATTTTTAAATTATTAAAGTGAATTATTAAAGTATGAATTATTAAAGTGAATTATTAAAGTATGAATTATTAAAGTATAAATTATTAAAGTGAATTATTAAAGTATGAATTATTAAAGTGAATTATTAAAGTATGAATTATTAAAGTAAATTATTAAAGTTAAAGTAAAGTAAAAGTAAAGTAAAGGTAAAGTTAAAGTATAGTAAAAGTATAAAACTATGTACGTATAATACGCGTATAAATATATATAAAATTAATTTAAATCATTATTTATATTTAATAAAATAAAATATAAATATCGTTATCTTTATCATACTGGTTAAGTAATGAGTTGTCAAAAGTGGTTCTAGATATTTATAAAAGTTATATACGTTTTAATAATAAAGTTCTTTTTAAACTAAAAACGTTTTTGTACGTTTGAAAATAAATCAAATAAATATGATAATTTTGTTTTCTAAAACTAAATATATTTAAGAATCATTTTGTTAAAAGGTTAAAATAATGGAAATCGTTATATCATAAAACGTTTTAGAAAAGTAGAATCATATATATTCATAATAGGTTTCAAGTTTTTAAATTACGGTCTGTTGGTGAAGCATGGGATAATGTCCAAAGGTTAAATAAACGTATGAAAAATGTCGAGTTACTTAACTTGTCGATATCCAACATCTATGTTATTTACACTCCACGTTCTTACTTATAAATCACTTTACCATTTTCTGAATGTTGTCAAAAAGAATAGATTTCTTAAATCACAGTGGACCTCATAACATAGACCCGTAATCATATCACAATGTATCTGATAAATCAATCATTTGATATTATCTTCTAATTCCATCGATAAACATATTGAAACAAATACGTTTATGTAAAGTAATATACGTTTAATACTTTATTAATATTCTCAAGTTATAATATATATATATATATATATATATATATATATATATATATATATATATATATATATATATATACATATATATACATATCTATTTATATATAACGGTTCATGAATCGTCGAAATTTGGTCGAGGTTATAATGAATGTATGAACACAGTTTAAAATTCTTGAGATTTAACTTAACAAACTTTGCTTATCGTGTCGGAATAATATAAAGTTAAAGTTTAAATTTGATTGGAAATTTCCGGGTTGTCACAGTACCTACCCGTTAAAGAAATTTCGTCCCGAAATTTGAATGGAATGGTCATGGATGACAATAAGTATGTTTTCATGACGTATACGAGTTGAAAATTAGAGTTTTATTATTATCAAGTAATATAGATAAAGCAATTTGATTTTTGTGAAGGGTACGAGTGAAGTTATCACAAAAGAATGAAATAAGTAAATGCACGTTCTTTTTAACCAATGACATAGTCACGGTTGATTTCCGAAATTCAAGGAATTTAGAGAAAATCTTCGTAATAAGATTTGGTTCTTCGGAAATTAAGGAAGTTAAGATCAGCTTTGATTAAATGCGATAATATGTTTTGATTGCTCTGTCGGATATTTTACTATATATCCACCCCCTTCGTTTCCTTATTTCCACAACTCACACCTTTTATTCACTAATATGCTCCATCCAGTTCTGATTCTTGATATACTCCTAACTTTCATATCTGTCATTATTTTCTTTCATCTGCCACCGGAAGAATCTATTTACTTTTACTATACTCTTAGTTTTATAGTGTTTTTAGTTCTCCCGTGTCTTTATATTGCTATATGCATCGATATATATGGTTTATAATTTCTGGGTCGTCGTTGGGCTTTATATCCTCCTTTATATTTCGAAGTCTCTGCTTCTGTCTTCTATAATTATTGTCATCCACAGTTAATGCTCCCTTCTATTTGCTGCGATTTATACTCCTATTTCTATTTCGGAGCTTCATTCTTTCGTTTCCTCTTCTTGAGATTAAGCACCGTATGTAATGGTCCAGAATTCGTAGATATGAATTTCTGAATGAACATAGTTAATGTTCTAAGAAGGAAATTGTAATGGCAAGATCTTGATTTGGTAAATTACCAGAATACCCTAGAAAAGACCGAATCATCAAGAAATATTTTCTTGATATTTTAGAGATTAAATAGAATATAGGAATCGTGTAACATGGCACATGATGACGTTATGATCTGTGAATCATCAAGTTCCATTTAGAAACTCAGCATGAATTACTGTAATATAATCACGTTGATCAAGTGTCATTATATTATACTAACTCATGCTTCAGCTCCCAACACTACTTCAAAAAAAATATTCCTATTTTAAACTCGAATGTTTCAGAATTTAGAAACTAAAATATTTTCTTTTATGATGTAATACAGATAGCGCGAAGAGGTAAATGATATCGGATAAGAATAATTAAGAAAATATCTTCAGAAATATGGAGGATATTTATAATGAAAGATAAGATGATATCTTAGAATTTCTAATATCAGAGGATGATGAAGAATATTGTCCGCAGGGGTTTAGAGTCAAGAGCAAGGTATTCCTTTAATGACTTCAGCAGGTACTGAATCATTTAGATTCTTTAAAGGCATGTTTCGCCCTTGTGATTTGTCCACAGCCTCTTTCATACTTTGCTCAATCCGTTTTCCAGTTCCAAAATTTCTCTTTTTCTGAGCTTTGCCAATACACTATTCTTTATCATCAAACTTTTTACTGTTAAGATCGTTTACAGTTGTTGCTGCTTCGTCAGCATTTCAAGAACTAGTTCACAGTTCAAGGTGTTTTTCAGAAACTTCACATTCAAAGTATGTAAGTCCGGGAGATAGACGTTGTACGTACACATATAACTGTTGGCGTAGACATGCTGCGAGATTTCAAATTAATGATTGCTAATTCCCGATGATTCGTATGGCAATTCTTGTTACAAGATGCGAATGAGTAAATGGTGGGGTTTCAATGAATAACTATAATGACTTTTTGGAGAGGTTAAAGTCAAAGGGTAATGAAGTTGTTGGTACATCTGCTAATAATGTGGTGGGATGTAAAAGGTTCCCTGGTAACGATGGTGTATATCTCAAGGTTATAATAAGGTTAGTCTAACTGAAAAGTCGAAGTTGACTTGCTGGAGCTGTGACAAAATTGGCTACTTTGAAAAGGAATTGCAAAGTTATTTTTGCTAATAAATGCCAAAGAATCTGACACAGATATGTGTGGAATTATGACTTTGGTTTTGAGTGCTTTTTAAGTACCTAACTGTGGGTAATATGTGGTTGGATCATCATCTCGATTGCTCATTATTTGAAGTGTCTTCAGATATTTTCGAAGGGTTTAAACACAGATTGTAATCGTTAATATACATTTGATGTTCTAACACAGTTTTGAAGTCAAAGTATAGCTTTGAAAGATGTAGGAATCTAAAAGTGATGATACCGGTTATATCTCGAATTGAATTTCGAGGTTTCAAAATCAAAATTTGTAATTGGGTTTGAATGAGTATGGTTGTTTTGATCTCTATGAAAGAATGTATATTATTATGAAAGTAGGAAGTATAGTTGATAATTTGCTTGATCAGATTCGAAGAATGTAACATATTAATTGTGAATATATATATCTCTCGGGTATTACATACCCGTTAAAAAATTTCACAATTAATATTTTGTACATAAGAATTTTATTACAGTCTTTGTGAAAATATATATGTATATATTCTCCTCAGATATAACATAAATTTTAATGAGTTAATACTAAATTAAACTCATTCAATTTACGGTTGAAACTATAATTGAATAATCCCTTGAAGGCTTTAGAGACTACATAAGTATTTCTTCAATAATATTGAAATTACGAATCAATACTTCGTTATTTGTTGAGGCGTGATGTTGATTTTTGTTAAATTCTTGTGAACTTCGCAAAGTACGAATGATGGTATTTGAGAAGTTTCGGTTACATCGATGATGAAAGTGTAAAATCAAATATATACTTGATTTATTATGAATTGGAATTTGTTGAATTGAGACAGAGATTGTAGTTAACGATGGTTAAGTTGCGGGTGAAGGACGTACATTATTTCATATTTGTAAGATGAATTAATTGAGTAGTTAAGATTCACACACAATAGCTTAGCACGGAAAGATTTATTTTTATTTCAAAATATGTATATATAAAATATACATATAATTTCTTGATAGGGAATGAGTTAACTCTTCATAACTCCTTGATACAATATACGTGTTATTGATTCGTAATGATGTCCACAGTGATTCTTGAACTGACGGAGTTTGTGATGTTATTGGTGTTGTTGATTCTGATGTTGACTGTAGTGACGATGCTGGTGACGCTGACGGTACTGTTGATGATGTTGGTAAAACAAGTTTAGCTTGTTAATCACACACCATTTTTGTCAGGGTTTCTACTCTTCCTTCTATCATTTTGGTTCGCTTAACTGATTTATTGTTAGGGCTAGATTAGATAATCTCTAAGACTTTAGAGATTACATAATCTCCGTGGAATGTTTCTCCAATGAAGTTATGAATTAATACATCGTCAGTTATTGTTGCTGGTATTCCTTGATATCTATGGTGCGTATAACGTTGATGCTCGAAGTACTAAAGCATCCGGTACTTTGGATGGGGTTTGTTAGGCCCAATAGATCTTTCGTTAGGATTCGCGTCAATTAGGGTGTCTGTTCCCTAATTCTTAGATTACCAGACTTTAATAAAAAGGGGCATATTCGATTTCGATAATTCAACCATAGAATATAGTTTCAATTACTTGTGTCTATTTCGTCAAACATTTATAAAAGCGCATGTATTCTCAGTCCCAAAAATATAAAGGGTAAAAAGGCAAATGAAACTCACCATACTGTATTTCGTAGTAAAAATACATATAACGTCATTGAACAAGTGCAAGGTTGGCCTCGGATTCACGAACCTAAATTAATTATGTATATATATGTGCTGGTCAATATTTGTCTAACAAATTAGGTCAAGTCATAGTGTACCACAATTCTAATGCTCGAGACTAATATGCAAAGGTCAACAAAAGTTAATTTGACTCAAAATGATTTCCAAAATTTATACATGATTATTATATAGTTTAAATATCGTCGTTTTATATTTTTAAATATTTTTAAAAGATTTAATAGAGTAAATAATATAATTCATTTATTAATAAATAAAATTTTATATAAAAATATACTTTTATATATCTTAAGTAATAAAATTTATAAAGTTAATTTAAAAAAAATATTATGATAGGTTTTATTAAGGTAATTATATTATTTGTATTACATATTTATTTGATAAAATAACATTGATAATAATAATAAGTAAAAGTTGTATTATTTTGCAATAATAATTATTATTATTCTTTTAATAAAAATATCAATATTTATATTTACTAATAATGATATTATAATAAAACGATAATTCTAATTATGATAACTTTAATATTTATGATACTTTTTAATATTAACTTTAAAATAATAATTCTATTTAAATTGATAATAATAATGATATTTTATAATAACAATGACATTTCTATTAAAATGATATTTTTTGTTAAAATGATAGTTTTAATACTAACGATACTTTTAATAATAATAGTAATGATAAAAATAATAAGAATGATAATTTTATGTAGATCAATATCTTATAATATTTTAATTTCATCATGATACTCACTCATTATTTCCTAATCGTTTCGTTTAATAGCTTTTAATCGTCTTTTATATTGTGTTCATAATACTAATAATAATAGTACTAAAAAGAATTAGGTGTTACTAATATTAGTTTTAATTACAATAATACTAATAATGATAATTACTATGATATTATTAATAATACTAATAACTATTTTAATGATAATAATAATAATAATAACAATAACAATAACCATTTTTAAATAGTGATATATATATATTAATAATGATGATAATAATAATAATAATAATAATAATAATAATAATAATAATAATAATAATAATAATAATAATAATAATAATAATAATAATAATAATAATAATAATAATAAGATAATAATAATAATAATAATAATAATAATAATAATAATTATAACTTTAACGATGATAACAATAGTAATAATAATAAAAATAACAATTTTTAATGATAATCCTTTTATTAATAATGATAACAATAAGATAAAACTAGAACGACGGTAATAACGACGATAATAATAATCATTTTTATAAAAATTCAATTGACTATAACTTCTAATCCGTTCATCGAACCCATTCGGTATCTAAATGAAAAGTTCTCAATTTTTTGCTAGCCTTCCAAGGACATGCATATCTTATACCTTATCTCAACCGCAAGTGTAACTAATTCAGGATTCAACATAACCTATCTAAGGGCAATATCAAAAGTACAAGCATGCGTAATCCTATATTCTCGAGCACTAGTCAGGGATACACTATTAATATGTAAAAATAAATTACGAGTACTCACGTATCAATATTGAGATTCAATATTGCAGGAAAGGTACGTAGACGCAACGGAGACGATAAACACTAGATTGACCTCACAAGCATACCCATGAACCATACCCATCACCTCCATAGCTATAACCCATGTTTTCCTTAGCTCTATCCTGCTCGAAAAATCCATTTTTGAAATAATACGCTCATGACCTCGTCGTAGTATTTTATGTATACTAATAATATCTTGAAATAATACTGAGTAAATATATATATGTAAGTCGATTGAGAGAGTTTAGAGAAATATATTTCAAGTTTCTATGAAATAATAAAACCTATTGAATTCTATTTATAATAGATTTTTGAATTATTAAAGTGAATTATTAAAGTATGAATTATTAAAGTGAATTATTAAAGTATGAATTATTAAAGTAAATTATTAAAGTATAAATTATTAAAGTGAATTATTAAAGTATGAATTATTAAAGTGAATTATTAAAGTATGAATTATTAAAGTAAATTATTAAAGTTAAAGTAAAGTAAAAGTAAAGTAAAGGTAACGTTAAAGTATAGTAAAAGTATAAAACTATGTACGTATAATACGCGTATAAATATATATAAAATTAATTTAAATCATTATTTATATTTAATAAAATAAAATATAAATATCGTTATCTTTATCGTACTGGTTAAGTAATGAGTTGTCAAAAGTGGTTCTAGATATTTATAAAAGTTATATACGTTTTAATAATAAAGTTCTTTTTAAACTAAAAACGTTTTTGTACGTTTGAAAATAAATCAAATAAATATGATAATTTTGTTTTCCAAAACTAAATATATTTAAGAATCATTTTGTTAAAAGATTAAAATAATGGAAATCGTTATATCATAAAACGTTTTAGAAAAGTAGAATCATATATATTCATAATAGGTTTCAAGTTTTTAAATTACGGTCTGTTGGTGAAGCATGGGATAAAGTCCAAAGGTTAAATAAACGTATGAAAAATGTCGAGTTACTTAACTTGTCGATATCCAACATCTAAGTTATTTACACTCCACGTTCTTACTTATAAATCACTTTACCATTTTCCGAATGTTGTCAAAAAGAATAGATTTCTTAAATCACAGTGGACCTCATAACATAGACCCGTAATCATATCACAATGTATCTGATAAATCAATCATTTGATATTATCTTCTAATTCCATCGATAAACATATTGAAACCAATACGTTCGTGTAAAGTAATATACGTTTAATACTTTATTAATATTCTCAAGTTATAATATATATATATACATATCTATTTATATATAACGGTTCATGAATCGTCAGAATTTGGTCGAGGTTATAATGAATGTATGAACACAGTTTAAAATTTTTGAGATTTAACTTAACAAACTTTGCTTATCGTGTCGGAATAATATAAAGTTAAAGTTTAAATTTGATTGGAAATTTCCGGGTTGTCACATGAATTACTCTTAACTCAGCTCTATCTATATCCAAATAAGAGTAATTTCCCCCTTTAAATCGGTGATGGCTAGTCATTTGACTCCATACACCATGCGTATCAAAATTTTCATCAATCTTCCTACCATTTAATATCAACCCTCGACAATCGGCAGATGCTAGCTCCTCAGGCGTATATATACGTAAGGCCTGAGCCATGTCTAGTAGAGACATGTGGTGCATCGAACCTCCTAACAAAAATCTAATAAAAGTTATATAGGTTAAACTAGCTACCCGATCATTTATTTCTATACTACACAATAATTCTTCACACCATACTTTATATACAGGTCTACGCATGTTGAATTATCGTACCCAATCGTTAAAAGTAGAATTACCATACCTCTGTGTAAGTAATTCTCTAATCCGTTCGCCCAATCCTACGACTTATAACGGTTCCCATTCTATTACCCTAGGTACTTCAACAGCTTTAGAATGAAGAGTGTGCAAGCTCCTTTGGTATTTTGAATAATCTATCCAACGTCTGTCTAATCTCAAGTTCGGGTGCAAATCTTCCACGTGCATATCTGAAAATGTCATAACTGGATGAGGTATATCTTTTTTGTAATAGTTATCAACATCCTGTTATTCCGCATTCTCAGGAGGAGCAATGCGAGCTTGGGATGAAGATTCGCCCCTTTCAGTCTGCAAAACACATCAAACACAATTTTTGTACATCCAAATATGCATTAGTGTCAGCAAAATCATCAATCAAAATAATTACAATGAAATGTTCAATTTATATCAAACTTATGCTTATTTTCATATTTTTATCAAATCTACACTTTTTCAAATAAGCATATACGAGATTGTTTGCCAAGTTCATAAGCATTCAACTCAAATAACATGTCAAAATAATCATTATTGGCAATTAAACAAGTTTCAAATGGCATTATCTCTTAAAAATTAAGTTCATGAATTTTAGACTTGAAAAAGTCCACTTTAATTCTCAAAAATCTTGTTTAGGCTTAAAGTTTGGATCATTTAACTACCTAAACATGTTACACTACTTAATTTAGCAATAATTCATGACAAAAATCGGCCATAACCTGTTTATATCAAAAAGCCCCAAATTGCTCAAGAACACAAACCCTAGATTACTCAAAATTTGAAGTTTAAGGCTTCTAATCATGTTAAATAGCATCAATCTAGGTTATACAAGCATAATACATAAGTAATTTAAGCATAATTACACTAAAAAGCATCAAAATCGAATTGGGTATAAAATTGCTCAAGAACACTAAATTTTCGGATTAAAGGGTGTTTTGGTGTAGAAATTTACCGTTTTTCTTGAGTAATTCCTTGATAGCATTCTTCTCAACATGATTTTGTGAAAGATTTGATGAAAAATGGTGAAAAATTTCGGATTTGTGATGTGTTTGTGTGTGTATTTTCGCAGTAAAATGGGGTGTTTGTGTATTGACTGATCTGATCGATCCCTTTTATTTTTTTTCTGGATTTTGCATTCTCCGCGAGTCGCGGTGAATTTCCCCTTCAAACTCCGCGAGTCGCGGAGTCTTTTTTTTTTTTTTTTTTTATAAAAACCTTAACTTATAAAACACTTAATTAATTAATTTTAAAATTTTGTTTCCCTTGTTATTTAGGACGAGGTCGTTTCGGAACGATGTCCTAGTCCGTCCCTCGACAAAATTTTAAAATTTGTCAATTTAAAGCGCGGTTTTAAAAGCAAATATTTTTTTTGGGTTTTTTAATGTTTTTGGCATACTTTAATTCAATAAGATTAAAAATAATGATAATAAAAGTTCTCGTCCCTCCCTTGGGTAGAGCAATTTCAGTTTAAAGACCTAGTTTTCAACTCACGATGAATTTTAAAAATCATATTTTTAACTTAGCGAAATAAAGTAAATTTTTGTTTTTAAATTCACACCAAACTTAAATTTAAAATGCATAAAATTAAAAATTCATATTATTAAAAATTAAAAATTCACACCAAACTTATATTATATTTTTGTTTTTATACATACAAACTTATATTAAAAATATTAATTTTTCAAATATTTACAATTTTAAATATATTAATTTTAAAAATTGCACAATATTAATTTAAGATTTATATATTAATTTTAAAAACATGGTAAAAATAAAATTAAAAATCTTTTTGGCTTTTATCCCACTTTAATCAATCAAATATTATCAAAACTATACGTCCCTCTTTTCGGTAAAGTAATTTCGGTTCCATGACCTAATTTAACTCATGACGAATTTTTGAAATATTTTGGGTTGATTGATTAAAGATATTTATACCTTAAGAATAAACGGTAAATTTCGCAGTGATGTAATAAATTTTTGTATGATATTAATAGTTTTGGTCGCAAGACCTAATTTTATTGAATACCAATTTAATACTTTATAGCGAACAAATTAGCGTTTATTATCAAAAGGTTAAAAATAAAAATAAAAACTGTACAAACTTACATGTGAAATAGTATTCTTAGTGATATGCTCTAGCCCACTCATAAGATAGTCGGACTAATTGATTTTCCATGGCTACATAGGCATAACCTCGAGCATTTAATGTTTTTTCTTCTAAACATATGAACAGTCCATCTCTGCATAAAGTAACAAATTCGGTGTTTGAATAGGTTTGATTATTTGAACATTTACCTTCGTGTGACCATTTTCCGCATTTGTGACATCTTTCAAGGTGTCGTGCTCTTCTTTTCGCTGCGTATTTTGATTTTCCTTTACCAAATTGTAACTTATTATCTTCGCATCTGGATTCTTTTCTTACTCCGTCCAATTTACTTCTGATTAATGATACTAGTTCACTCGGAAGTGTGTCATTATTTCATTTAGTGATCAAAGTGTGTAGCATTAGACCATGGTTCAGTTCACAGGAAGTCTTCATTTCGTAAAAACCTAAAAAAATAAAAATTCAGAATGGGTGGAGAAGACTAGTTCTTTAGGGTCTGCTAAGGAAAGACCATTCGGGTTTCATTTTCGAGAACTACACGAAAACCGAAAATCTAACTCAAACAGAAATACATATTATCCTTTAAAGACTTGATTCTCCCCACACTTAGTTAGCTGTGGTATCGAAATTGTGATTAACTTCGTTGTCAATTTTCATCGGACTATCTATGTAATGTTTAACTCTGTGACCATTAACCTTAAATTCAATCCCATTTGAATTTATCAATTCTATCATTCCGTATGGGAAAACTCTTTTGACTATGAATGGTCCAGACCATCTTGATTTCAATTTTCCAGGAAATAGCTTAAATCGTGAATTGAAAAGAAGAACTCTGTCTCCTTCTTTAAATTCTTTTGAACTTCTAATTCTTTTATCATGCCATTTCTTTGTTCTTTCCTTATAGATTAACGAATTTTCGTATGCTTCATGTCTTAATTCTTCTAATTTGTTTAATTGACTTAACCGTAGATGTCCAGCTTCATGTAAATCAAGATTACATGTCTTCAAAGCCCAAAATGCTTTGTGTTCAATTTCTACTGGAAGATGACATGCTTTTCCGTAAACGAGTTTAAAAGGTGTGGTTCCAATTGGAGTTTTGTAGGCTGTTCTAAAAGCCCAGAGTGCATCCTCCAATTTTATGGACCATTCCTTCGGATTTGATCCTACGATTTTCTCTAGAATACGTTTTAAAGCTCGGTTGGTATTTTCAACTTGTCCACTTGTTTGTGGATGATAAGCGGTGGAGATTTTATGAGTTACTCCATATCTTTTAAGAACTTTCTCAAGTTGATTATTACAAAAATGAGTTCCCCGATCACTTATTAAAGCTTTCGGTGTTCCAAACCTTGCAAAAAGATGTTTTAAAAAGTTGACTACAACTCGTGCATCGTTAGTTGGGAGAGCTTGTGCTTCCGCCCATTTAGATACATAATCAATGTGTAGTGACCCGAACTTTTCCATGTTTATATATATATTAAATGAAATTGTTATTTACATGATTAAGTGTTTCCAACATGTTAAGCAATCAAACTTGTTAAGACTTGATTAATTGAAATAGGTTTCATATAGACAATTGACCACCCAAGTTAACCGGTGATTCACGAATGTTAAAACTTGAAAAAACTATACGATGACATATATATGGTTATATATATAGTTAACATGATTTTATTATAAGTATGTATCTCATTAGGTATTTTAACAATGAGTTATATACATAAAAATGAGACTATTAATTTAAGAAACTCGAAAACGATATATATAACGATTATCGTTATAACAACGTCTTACTAGGTACATATGAATCATACTAAGATATTGATACACTTGGTTAATTATGTTAAATGATAAGTAAATATATTATTAAGTGTATTAACAATGAAATACATATGTAAAAAAAAGACTACTAACTTAATGATTTCGAAACGAGACATATATGTAACGATTATCATTGTAACGACATTTAACTGTATATATATCATACTAAGATATATTATATATCATAATATCATGATAATATAACAATTTAACATCTCATTTGTTATAATAAATAATGGGTTAACAACATTCAACAAGATCGTTAACCTAAAGGTTTCAAAACAACATTTACATGTAACGACTAACGATGACTTAACGACTCAGTTAAAATGTATATACATGTAGTGTTTTAATATGTATTCATACACTTTTGAAAGACTTCAAGACACTTATCAAAATACTTCTACTTAACAAAAATGCTTACAATTACATCCTCGTTCAGTTTCATCAACAATTCTACTCGTATGCACCCGTACTCGTACTCGTACAATACACAGCTTTTAGATGTATGTACTATTGGTATATACACTCCAATGATCAGCTCTTAGCAGCTCATGTGAGTCACCTAACACATGTGGGAACCATCATTTGGCAACTAGCATAAAATATCTCATAAAATTACAAAAATATGAGTAATCATTCATGACTTATTTACATGAAAATAAAATTACATATCCTTTATATCTAATCCATACACCAACGACCAAAAACACCTACAAACACTTTCATTCTTCAATTTTCTTCATCTAATTGATCTCTCTCAAGTTCTATCTTCAAGTTCTAAGTGTTCTTCATAAATTCCAAAAGTTCTAGTTTCATAAAATCAAGAATACTTCCAAGATTGCAAGTTTACTTCCAAGTTTTCTAAATCCATTCCAAGTAATCATCCAAGATCAAGAAACCTTTGTTAATTACAGTAGGTTATCTTTATAATACAAGGTAATAATCATTTTCAAACTTTAATTCAATTTCTATAACTATAACAATCTTATTTCGAGTGAAAATCTTACTTGAAATTGTTTTCGTGTCATGATTCTGCTTCAAGAACTTTCAAGCCATCCAAGGATCCTTTGAAGCTAGATCTATTTTTCTCATTTCCAGTAGGTTTATCCAAGGAACTTGAGGTAGTAATGATGTTCATAACATCATTCTATTCATACATATAAAGCTATCTTATTCGAAGGTTTAAACTTGTAATCACTAGAACATAGTTTAGTTAATTCTAAACTTGTTCGCAAATAAAAGTTAATCCTTCTAACTTGACTTTTAAAATCAACTAAACACATGTTCTGTATCTATATGATATGCTAACTTAATGATTTAAAACCTGGAAACACGAAAAACACCGTAAAACCGGATTTACGCCGTCGTAGTAACACCGCGGGCTGTTTTGGGTTAGTTAATTAAAAACTATGATAAACTTTGATTTAAAAGTTGTTATTCTGGGAAAATGATTTTTATTATGAACATGAAACTATATCCAAAAATTATGGTTAAACTCAAAGTGGAAGTATGTTTTCTAAAATGGTCATCTAGACGTCGTTCTTTCGACTGAAATGACTACATTTACAAAAACGACTTGTAACTTATTTTTCCGACAATAAACCTATACTTTTTCTGTTTAGATTCATAAAATAGAGTTCAATATGAAACCATAGCAATTTGATTCACTCAAAACGGATTTAAAATGAAGAAGTTATGGGTAAAACAAGATTGGATAATTTTTCTCATTTTAGCTACGTGAAAATTGGTAACAAATCTATTCCAACCATAACTTAATCAACTTGTATTGTATATTATGTAATCTTGAGATACCATAGACACGTATACAATGTTTCGACCTATCATGTCGACACATCTATATATATTTCGGAACAACCATAGACACTCTATATGTGAATGTTGGAGTTAGCTATACAGGGTTGAGGTTGATTCCAAAATATATATAGTTTGAGTTGTGATCAATACTGAGATACGTATACACTGGGTCGTGGATTGATTCAAGATAATATTTATCGATTTATTTTTGTACATCTAACTGTGGACAACTAGTTGTAGGTTACTAACGGGGACAGCTGACTTAATAAACTTAAAACATCAAAATATATTAAAAGTGTTGTAAATATATTTTGAACATACTTTGATATATATGTATATATTGTTATAGGTTCGTGAATCAACCAGTGGCCAAGTCTTACTTCCCGATGAAGTAAAAATCTGTGAAAGTGAGTTATAGTCCCACTTTTAAAATCTAATATTTTTGAGATGAGAATACATGCAGGTTTTATAAATGATTTACAAAATAGACACAAGTACATGAAACTACATTCTATGGTTGAATTATCGAAATCGAATATGCCCCTTTTTATTAAGTCTGGTAATCTAAGAATTAGGGAACAGACACCCTAATTGACGTGAATCCTAAAGATAGATCTATTGGGCCTAACAAACCCCATCCAAAGTACCGGATGCTTTAGTACTTCGAAATTTATATCATATCCGAAGGGTGTCCCGGAATGATGGGGATATTCTTATATATGCATCTTGTTAATGTCGGTTACCAGGTGTTCACCATATGAATGATTTTTATCTCTATGTATGGGATGTGTATTGAAATATGAAATCTTGTGGTCTATTGTTACGATTTGATATATATAGGTTAAACCTATAACTCACCAACATTTTTGTTGACGTTTAAAGCATGTTTATTCTCAGGTGAATACTAAGAGCTTCCGCTATTGCATACTAAAATAAGGACAAGATTTGGAGTCCATGTTTGTATGATATTGTGTAAAAACTGCATTCAAGAAACTGATTTCGATGTAACATATTTGTATTGTAAACCATTATGTAATGGTCGTGTGTAAACAGGATATTTTAGATTATCATTATTTGATAATCTACGTAAAGCTTTTTAAAGCTTTATTTATAAAATAAAGGTTATGGTTTGTTTTAAAAATGAATGCAGTCTTTGAAAAACGTCTCATATAGAGGTCAAAACCTCGCAACAAAATCAATTAATATGGAACGTTTTTAATCAATAAGAACGGGACATTTCAGTTGGTATCCGAGCGTTGGTCTTAGAGAACCAAAAAATTTGTATTAGTGTGTCTTATCGAGTTTGTTAGGATGCATTAGTGAGTCTGGACTTCGACCGTGTTTTCTTTAAAAATGATTGCTTAACATTTTTGTTGGAAACTATATATTATTAACATGTATATATTATGTGATATATTAATCTCTTAACATGTTTGATATTGTGTGATAGATGTCTACCTCTAGCACAATTCCCATTGACTCACCTAATAATAACGAAGAGTCGAATATATATTGGACTGATTCACAAGTTCCCGAAGAAGAACCGGAAGAAGAATCAGAACCGGAAGAAGAATCAGAACCGGAAGAGGAAGAACCGGAGGAGGAAATAGAACCGGTGGGGGAAATAATAAAACGGTTAAGTAAAAGAAAATCCTCAACCAACCGACCAAGGTTAATTATGGTCAATGGTGTTTCCGCCAAGGAAGCAAAATATTGGGAGGATTACCAATTCTCCGATGAATCGGATTCCGACGAGAATTCCGATGATGTTATAGAAATTACCCCAACTGAATTTAAAAAGGCAAAAGAAAATAATAAGGGAAAGGGCATAAAAATAGAGAAATCTAATTCCAACCCCGATGAACTTTATATGTATCGTCAACCCCCGAAGCCCTTAAGTTGTAACAATAACCCGGGAACCTCTAAACCACCAGGTTTTTCTAAACCGTTGTGGAAAACGACAGCTCGTATTAGGGGAACATCATATATCCCTAGAAACTTGGCAAAACGAACCAAAACCGAAGAAGAAGAAACGAGCGAGTTGGAATAAGATAGTTGTATTCGTGTGGTGTAATATATGTAATATAGTGTGCTTATGCTTTATGATATATGTAAAAATTGATTGTATTAATAAGTATTTTTTTTTATGAATCTAACTCTTGTCTATTTTACAGTATAAAAACACAAAATGGATAGACAACCCAATATTTTAAGAGACCTACCCAGAGACATGATTGATGAAATCTTGTCTAGAGTCGGTCAGAATTCTTCGGCACAACTATTTACGGCGAAATCAGTTTGTAAGACATTCGAAGAACGTTCCAAGAATGTCTTGGTTTATAAGAGACTTTCATTTGAAAGATGGGGGATATCACATTGGGAAACCCATAAGTTACGATGTGTTTACTTTGATGCATATACTGCGGGGAACCCAAATGCTATTTTACGCAACGGGTTAAGAAATTATTGTGACTCAATGTATCCGAATACAGGACTTCATGATGTAGAAAAAGCGGCTAACATGCAACATAAAGAAGCATGCTATGCTTACGGGTTAGTAATTTCTCACCAAAGTGAGAAAAAGAACATCGGGCTACAACTATTAAACAAAACGTTCCCACAAGTGACGAAGTCGGTAATTGGGGTAAGAAATGAGGTTTTTAGGTTATTACGAGACTGTTGGTCATTACGTAACCCTCGTCCCTTTGACGACGTTACAACACGCTGTCTTATCAACGGCCATAACGGTTATGTTCCACAAGACAAAGGATGGGAAGTAGTCCTAGTAAAACCAGAATGCATGACTTGTTTCTGGACGTATGAATTACGTGTCTTTATTGCCTTTGCTGAATGACTTGTGTACTAGCTAGAATTATCTTCACAACTATCTTGTATCAAAGTAATTGTGTGCTATATTTCATGCTTTATGTAAAATAAGCGGTATTGTAAGTTTGTAAAATATTGTATAAAAGTTTGAACGCGAAATATTATTATAATCAGTTTTTCATATAGAATTGTAGTAGTTGAATTGTATATTAGCTACTAAGTATGAACTTAACGGGTAGGTACTACCCCGAATTTAAACTTATAAAACGCTAATATGAAGAAAAAGCTTTTATAAATGAGTTCATATTATGCAACGAAATACTATTAACTACTCTTAATATTATGTATGATTAACTTATTCCATTTGACTATTTTGAAGGAAATGGCACCGATTACTCGACACACCGTGAATATGAATGAAGAGGAATTCCGTACTTTTCTAGCTTCAAACATAGCCGCAGTACAGGCTGCGCTACATACCAACAATAACCTTGGATCTAGCAGTATAGGAAATCGTGTAGGATGCACCTACAAAGAATTCACTGCCTGCAAACCTTTGGAATTTGATGGAACCGACGGACCGATCGAATTGAAACGGTGGACCAAGAAGGTCGAATCGGTGTTTGCCATAAGTAAGTGTACTGAAGAGGACAAAGTGAAGTACGCTACACATACCTTCACAGGTTCTGCGTTAACATGGTGGAATACCTATCTAGAGCAAGTGGGACAAGATGATGCGTACGCACTACCGTGGTCAGCATTCAAGCACTTGATGAACGAGAAGTACCGTCCCAGAACCGAGGTCAATAAGCTCAAGACAGAACTTAGAGGGTTACGAACCCAAGGATTTGATATTACCACGTACGAAAGACGATTCACAGAATTGTGCCTATTGTGTCCAGGAGCGTTCGAAGATGAGGAAGAGAAGATAGACGCGTTTGTGAAAGGATTACCGGAAAGAATCCAAGAAGATATAAGTTCACACGAGCCCGCCTCCATACAACAGGCATGTAGAATGGCTCACAAACTAGTGAACCAGATTGAGGAAAGAATTAAAGAACAGACGGCTGAAGAGGCCAATGTGAAGCAAGTCAAAAGAAAGTGGGAGGAAAACGGTGATAAGAATCACCAATACAACAACAACAGCAATTACAATAATAATCGCAACAATTATCCCAACAATCGCAACATCAATCGCAACTACAACAAACGGCCCAACAACAACAACAACAACAACAACAACAATAACAACAATCATCCCAACAACAATAACAACTGCAACAACAACAATAATCAGAAGCAGCTATGTCAAAGGTGTGAAAAGTATCACTCGGGGTTCTGCACCAAATTTTGCAACAAGTGTAAAAGAAATGGTCATAGCGCGGCGAAGTGTGAGGTCTACGGACCAGGGGTTAACAGAACGAAAGGAACAAATGGTGTCGGAACGAGTAATGGCGGGGCAAGTAGTGTCGGAGCAAGTTATGCCAATGTAGTTTGTTATAAATATGGAAAACCGGGCCACATTATTAGAAATTGCCCGAACCAGGAGAACACGAATGGACAAGGCCGCGGAAGAGTTTTCAATATTAATGCGGCAGAGGCACAGGAAGACCCGGAGCTTGTTACGGGTACGTTTCTTATTGACAATAAATCTGCTTACGTTTTATTTGATTCGGGTGTGGATAGAAGCTATATGAGTAGAGATTTTTGTGCTAAATTAAGTTGTCCATTGACGCCGTTGGATAGTAAATTTTTACTCGAATTAGCAAACGGTAAATTAATTTCAGCAGATAATATATGCCGGAATCGAGAAATTAAACTGGGTAGCGAAATATTTAAGATTGATTTGATACCAGTAGAGTTAGGGAGTTTTGATGTAATAGTTGGCATGGACTGGCTGAAGAAGGTGAAAGCAGAGATCGTATGTTATAAAAATGCAATTCGCATTGTACGAGAAGAAGGAGAACCCTTAATGGTGTACGCAGAAAAGGGCAACATGAAGCTACATCTTATTAGTAATTTGAAGGCACAAAAACTAATAAGAAAAGGTTGCTATGCTGTTCTAGCACACGTCGAGAAAGTATAAACTGAAGAAAAAGAGCATCAATGATGTTCCCGTCGCAAAAGAATTTCCCGATGTATTTCCGAAAGAATTACCGGGACTACCTCCACATCGATCTGTTGAATTTCAAATAGATCTTGTACCAGGAGCTGCACCAATAGCTCGTGCTCCTTATAGACTCGCACCCAGCAAGATGAAAGAACTGCAAAGCCAACTGCAAGAACTATTAGAACGTGGTTTCATTCGACCAAGCACATCACCATGGGGAGCTCCTGTTTTGTTTGTCAAGAAGAAGGATGGTACATTTAGGTTGTGTATTGACTACAGAGAGTTGAACAAACTTACCATCAAAAACCGTTATCCACTGCCGAGAATTGATGACTTATTTGATCAACTACAAGGCTCGTCGGTTTATTCGAAGATCGATTTACGTTCTGGATATCATCAAATGCGAGTAAAGGAGGATGATATTCCAAAAACTGCTTTTAGGACGCGTTATGGTTATTACGAGTTTATGGTTATGCCGTTTGGACTGACTAACGCACCAGCTGTGTTCATGGACCTTATGAACCGAGTGTGTGGGTCATATCTTGACAAGTTTGTCATTGTTTTCATCGATGACATACTTATTTACTCAAAGAATGATCAAGAGCACGAAGAACATTTGAGAAAAGTGCTAGAAGTATTGAGGAAAGAAAAACTGTACGCTAAGTTTTCAAAGTGTGCATTTTGGTTCGAAGAAGTTCAATTCCTCGGTCACATAGTGAACAAAGAAGGTATCCAGGTGGACCCGGCAAAGATCGAAACCGTTGAAAAGTGGGAAACCCCAAAAACTCCGAAGCATATACGTCAATTTTTAGGATTGGCTGGTTACTACAGAAGATTCATCCAAGATTTCTCCAAAATAGCAAAACCCTTGACTGCATTAACGCATAAAGGGAAGAAATTTGAATGGAAGGATGAACAAGAGAAGGCGTTTAAATTACTGAAGAAAAATCTAACTACGGCACCTATATTGTCATTGCCTAAAGGGAATGATGATTTTGTGATTTATTGTGACGCATCAAAGCAAGGTCTCGGTTGTGTATTAATGCCACGGATGAAGGTGATTGCTTATGCGTCTAGACAATTGAAGATTCACGAGCAAAATTATACGACGCATGATTTGGAATTAGGCGCGGTTGTTTTTGCATTAAAGACTTGGAGGCACTACTTATATGGGGTCAAAAGTATTATATATACCGACCACAAAAGTCTTCAATACATATTTAATCAGAAACAACTGAATATGAGGCAGCGTAGGTGGATTGAATTGTTGAATGATTACGACTTTGAGATTCGTTACCACCCGGGGAAGGCAAATGTGGTAGCCGACGCCTTGAGTAGAAAGGACAGAGAACCCATTCGAGTAAAATCTATGAATATAATTATTCACACTAACCTTACTACTCAAATAAAGGAGGCGCAACAAGGAGTTTTAAAAGAGGGAAATTTAAAGGATGAAATACCCAAAGGATCGGAGAAGCATCTTAATATTCGGGAAGACGGAACCCGGTATAAGGCTGAAAGAATTTGGGTACCAAAATTTGGAGATATGAGAGAAATGGTACTTAGAGAAGCTCATAAAACTAGATACTCAATACATCCTGGAATGGGGAAGATGTACAAGGATCTTAAGAAACATTTTTGGTGGCCAGGTATGAAAGCCGATATTGCTAAATATGTAGGAGAATGTTTGACGTGTTCTAAGGTCAAAGCTGAACATCAGAAACCATCAGGTCTACTACAACAACCTGAAATCCCGGAATGGAAATGGGAAAACATTACCATGGATTTCATTACTAAATTGCCAAGGACTGCAAGTGGTTATGATACTATTTGGGTAATAGTTGATTATCTCACCAAGTCAGCACACTTCCTTCCAATAAGAGAAGATGACAAGATGGAGAAGTTAGCACGACTGTATTTGAAGGAAGTCGTCTCTAGACATGGAATACCAATCTCTATTATCTCTGATAGGGATGGCAGATTTATTTCAAGATTCTGGCAGACATTACAGCAAGCATTGGGAACTCGTCTAGACATGAGTACTGCCTATCATCCACAAACTGATGGGCAGAGCGAAAGGACGATACAAATGCTTGAAGACATGCTACGAGCTTGTGTTATTGATTTCAGAAACAGTTGGGATCGACATCTACCGTTAGCAGAATTTTCCTACAACAACAGCTACCATTCAAGCATTGAGATGGCGCCGTTTGAAGCACTTTATGGTAGAAAGTGCAGGTCTCCGATTTGTTGGAGTGAAGAGGGGGATAGACAGATTACGGGTCCGGATATAATACAAGAAACTACCGATAAAATCATCCAAATTCAACAAAGATTGAAAACCGCCCAGAGTCGACAAAAGAGCTACGCGGACAGTAAAAGAAAAGATATAGAGTTTGAAATTGGAGAAATGGTCATGCTTAAGGTTTCACCTTGGAAAGGCGTTGTTCGATTTGGTAAATGGGGGAAACTAAATCCAAGGTACATTGGACCATTCAAGATTATAGATCGTGTCGGACCAGTAGCTTACCAACTGGAGCTACCTCAACAACTCGCGGCTGTACATAACACTTTCCACGTCTCAAATTTGAAGAAATGTTTTGCTAAAGAAGATCTCACTATTCCGTTGGACGAAATCCAAATTAATGAAAAACTTCAATTCATTGAAGAACCCGTCGAAATAATGGATCGTGAGGTTAAGAGACTTAAACAAAACAAGATACCGATTGTTAAGGTTCGATGGAATGCTCGTAGAGGACACGAGTTCACCTGGGAGCGTGAAGATCAGATGAAGAAGAAATACCCGCATTTATTTCCAGAAGATACGTCAACACCTCCAACTGCTTAAAATTTCGGGACGAAATTTATTTAACGGGTAGGTACTGTAGTGACCCGAACTTTTACATGTTTATATATATATTAAATGAAATTTTTATTTACATGATTAAGTGTTTCTAACATGTTAAGCAATCAAACTTGTTAAGACTTGATTAATTGAAATAGGTTTCATATAGACAATTGACCACCCAAGTTGACCGGTGATTCACGAACGTTAAAACTTGTAAAAACTATATGATGATATATATATGGTTACATATATATATAGTTAACATGATTTTATTATAAGTATGTATCTCATTAGGTATTTTAACAATGAGTTATATACATAAAAATGAGACTATTAATTTAAGAAACTCGAAAACGATATATATAACGATTATCGTTATAACAACGTCTTACTAGGTACATATGAATCATATTAAGATATTGATACACTTGGTTAATTATGTTAAATGATAAGTAAATATATTATTAAGTATATTAACAATGAAATACATATGTAAAAATAAGACTACTAACTTAATGATTTCGAAACGAGACATACATGTAACGATTATCGTTGTAACGACATTTAACTGTATATATATCATAATAAGATATATTATATATCATAATATCATGATAATATAACAATTTAACATCTCATTAGTTATAATAAATAATGGGTTAACAACATTCAACAAGATCGTTAACCTAAAGGTTTCAAAACAACATTTACATGTAACGACTAACGATGACTTAACGACTCAGTTAAAATGTATATACATGTAGTGTTTTAATATGTATTCATACACTTTTGAAAGAATTCAAGAAACTTATCAAAATACTTCTACTTAACAAAAATGCTTACAATTACATCCTCGTTCAGTTTCATCAACAATTCTACTCGTATGCACCCGTACTCGTACTCGTACAATACACAGCTTTTAGATGTATGTACTATTGGTATATACACACCAATGATCAGCTCTTAGCAGCCCATGTGAGTCACCTAACACATGTGGGAACCATCATTTGGCAACTAGTATAAAATATCTCATAAAATTACAAAAATATGAGTAATCATTCATGACTTATTTACATGAAAACAAAATTACATATCCTTTATATCTAATCCATACACCAACGACCAAAAACACCTACAAACACTTTCATTCTTCAATTTTCTTCATCTAATTAATCTCTCTCAAGTTCTATTTTCAAGTTCTAAGTGTTCTTCATAAATTCCAAAAGTTCTAGTTTCATAAAATCAAGAATACTTCCAAGATTGCAAGTTTACTTTCAAGTTTTCTAAATCCATTCCAAGTAATCATCCAAGATCAAGAAACCTTTGTTAATTATAGTAGGTTATCTTTCTATACAAGGTAATAATCATATTCAAACTTTAATTCAATTTCTATAACTATAACAATCTTATTTCGAGTGGAAATCTTACTTGAAATTGTTTTCGTGTCATGATTCTGCTTCAAGAACTTTCAAGCCATCCAAGGATCCTTTGAAGCTAAATCTATTTTTCTCATTTCCAGTAGGTTTATCCAAGGAACTTGAGGTAGTAATGATGTTCATAACATCATTCTATTCATACATATAAAGCTATCTTATTCGAAGGTTTAAACTTGTAATCACTAGAACATAGTTTAGTTAATTCTAATCTTGTTCGCAAATAAAAGTTAATCCTTCTAAATTGACTTTTAAAATCAACTAAACACATGTTCTATATCTATATGATATGCTAACTTAATGATTTAAAACCTGGAAACACGAAAAACACCGTAAAACCGGATTTACGCCGTCGTAGTAACACCGAGGGCTGTTTTGGGTTAGTTAATTAAAAACTATGATAAACTTTGATTTAAAAGTTGTTATTCTGGGAAAATGATTTTTATTATGAACATTAAACTATATCCAAAAATTATGGTTAAACTCAAAGTGGAAGTATGTTTTCTAAAATGGTCATCTAGACGTCGTTCTTTCGACTGAAATGACTACCTTTACAAAAACGACTTGTAACTTATTTTTCCAACTATAAACCTATACTTTTTCTGTTTAGATTCATAAAATAGAGTTCAATATGAAACCATAGCAATTTGATTCACTCAAAACGGATTTAAAATGAAGAAGTTATGGGTAAAACAAGATTGGATAATTTTTCTCATTTTAGCTACGTGAAAATTGGTAACAAATCTATTCCAACCATAACTTAATCAACTTGTATTGTATATTATGTAATCTTGAGATACCATAGACACGTATACAATGTTTCGACCTATCATGTCGACACATCTATATATATTTCGGAACAACCATAGACACTCTATATGTGAATGTTGGAGTTAGCTATACAGGGTTGAGGTTGATTCCAAAATATATATAGTTTGAGTTGTGATCAATACTGAGATACGTATACACTGGGTCGTGGATTGATTCAAGATAATATTTATCGATTTATTTCTGTACATCTAACTGTGGACAACTAGTTGTAGGTTACTAACGAGGACAGCTGACTTAATAAACTTAAAACATCAAAATATATTAAAAGTGTTGTAAATATATTTTGAACATACTTTGATATATATGTATATATTGTTATAGGTTCGTGAATCAACCAGTGGCCAAGTCTTACTTCTCGACGAAGTAAAAATCTGTGAAAGTGAGTTATAGTCCTACTTTTAAAATCTAATATTTTTGGGATGAGAATACATGCAGGTTTTATAAATGATTTACAAAATAGACACAAGTACGTGAAACTACATTCTATGGTTGAATTATCGAAATCGAATATGCCCCTTTTTATTAAGTCTAGTAATCTAAGAATTAGGGAACAGACATCCTAATTGACGCGAATCCTAAAGATAGATCTATTGGGCCTAACAAACCCCATCCAAAGTACCGGATGCTTTAGTACTTCAAAATTTATATCATATCCGAAGGGTGTCCCGGAATGATGGGGATATTCTTATATATGCATCTTGTTAATGTCGGTTACCAGGTGTTCACCATATGAATGATTTTTATCTCTATGTATGGGATGTGTATTGAAATATGAAATCTTGTGGTCTATTGTTACGATTTGATATATATAGGTTAAACCTATAACTCACCAACATTTTTGTTGACGTTTAAAGCATGTTTATTCTTAGGTGAATACTAAGAGCTTCCGCTGTTGCATACTAAAACAAGGACAAGATTTGGAGTCCATGTTTGTATGATATTGTGTAATAACTGCATTCAAGAAACTGATTTCGATGTAACATATTTGTATTGTAAACCATTATGTAATGGTCGTGTGTAAACAGGATATTTTAGATTATCATTATTTGATAATCTACGTAAAGCTTTTTAAACCTTTATTTATGAAATAAAGGTTATGGTTTGTTTTAAAAATGAATGCAGTCTTTGAAAAACGTCTCATATAGAGGTCAAAACCTCGCAACGAAATCAATTAATATGGAACGTTTTTAATCAATAAGAACGGGACATTTCACAATGGCTACGAGAATGTAGAGATTATTATGAGATTTTGGAAATGGACCCATAAACTCAATACCCCAAATGTTAAATACTTCACATACTTGAATGACATTTTGTGGCATTTCATCACGTTGACTTATTTTTCCGGCCCTTTGACAAGCATCACAGGATTTGCAAAGAAGGTGTGCGTCTTTGTAAATTGTAGGCCAATAGAATCCAGCATCATAAACTTTTCTTGCTGTTAGTTGAGGCCCATAATGCCCTCCTGTTGGTCCTGTGTGACAATGGTTTAAAATTTTACTAGGTTCATCTCCGAATACACATCGGCGTATTATTCCATCGGGACAACTTTTAAACAAATATGGATCTTCCCAGAAATAGTGTTTTATATCACTGAAGAATTTCTTTCGTTTTTGGTACGATAATCCTTTTTCAAGGAATCCACATACTAAGTAGTTTGCATATTCTGCAAACCATGGTATTTCATTATAATATATCTTCAATAGATATTCATCAGGAAAGTTGTCTTGTATGGCCGATTCATTTAGTACTTCTAATTCGGGATTTTCAAGACGAGAAAGATGATCAGTATAGACCACCGTTTTTGCTAGAACGAGATATGAACGAAATTTGTCAAAAGCAAAGACAATAGCAAGGAGTTCTTTTTCAGTAGTTGTGTAATTCGTTTGTGCTCCTTGTAACGTCTTACTAGCATAGTATATAGGTTGAAATTGTTTTTCAATCCTTTGACCTAAAACGGCTCCCATTGCAAAATCACTTGCATCGCACATAAGTTCAAACGATAGATTCCAATTTGGTGTTATCATGATCGGTGCATTAGTGAGTTTCTCTTTAAGAATATTAAAAGATTTGATGCATTCATCTGAAAAGATGAATGGAGCATCCTTTTCTAGGAGTTTATTCATAGGAGTGGCAATTTTAGAAAAATCTTTTATGAAACGTCGGTAAAAACCGGCATGCCCTAGAAAACTCCTAACTCCTCTAACATTGATGGGATGTGGAAGTTTAGCAATTACATCTACTTTAGCTCTATCCACTTCAATTCCTTCCTTTGAAATTTTATGTCCAAGAACGATGCCTTCTTTAACCATGAAATGACATTTCTCCCAATTAAGTACTAGATTTGATTGTTCGCATCTAATAAGCATTCGTTCAAGATTAACTAAACATGATTTAAATGTATCACCGAAGACTGAAAAGTCATCCATGAAAACTTCCATGCATTCTTCTATCATGTCGTGAAAAATCGCCATCATGCACCTTTGAAAGGTTGCAGGGGCGTTGCAAAGTCCAAATGGCATGCGTTTGTAAGCAAAAGTACCATAAGGGCACATGAACGTGGTTTTCTCTTGGTCTTCGAGTGCTATTGGAATTTGAAAATATCCGGAAAAACCATCTAGAAAACAATAGTAACTGTTTCTGGCTAATCTTTCCAACATTTGATCAATGAAAGGTAAGGAAAAGTGATCTTTTCTGGTGGCGTCATTTAATTTTCTATAATCAATACATACACGCCATCCTATTACAGTCCTAGTCGGAATAAGCTCATTTTTCTCATTTGTGATGACAGTCATGCCACCCTTCTTAGGCACGCATTGAACTGGGCTTACCCATGGACTATCAGAAATTGGATAAATTAAACCTGCATCAAGCAGTTTAATAATTTCTTTTTTAACAACATCTTGCATATTAGGATTTAGTCTTCGTTGGCGTTGCACATACGTTTTATGACCTTCTTCCATAAGGATTTTATGTGTGCAATACGAAGGACTTATTCCTTTTATATCATGAATCTTCCATGCAATGGCTGGTTTATGAGCTTTCAACACAGAAATGAGTTGAGATTTCTCATTTTCAGTAAGAGAAGACGATATTATTACAGGTAATTCAGATTCACCATGTAAATAAGCATATTCCAAATGGTTTGGAAGTGGCTTTGACTCTAATATCGGTGGTTCTTCTATCGATGATTTATATCGATAGCTGTCTTCTTCTTTTAGCATTTGAATTTCTTCTGTTGTTGGTTCATATCCATTAGCTATTAGTGTAGCTAACATTTCAGTTTCATCAATTGGTTCAGTTCCTTCTCCCAAAGAACATTCTCCTGTTCCTTGTAATTCTGGAAATTCTTCTAACAATTCTGCATGTGAATCTATAGTTTGAATATAATAACATGTATCATCTGCAGATTGCGGTTGTTGCATTGCTTTATCAACTGAAAAGGTAACACTCTCGTCCTCTATACTTAGGGTCAGTTTCTTACCAAACACGTCTATCATTGCTTTAGCCGTGTTTAAGAATGGTCTTCCTAATATGAGAGGAACTTGAGAATCTTCTTTCATGTCCAGAACAACAAAATCTACTGGAAATACTAAAGTACCAACTTTAACTAGCATGTTCTCCATTATCTCTCTAGGATATTTTATTGATCGATAGGCTAGTTGTATACTTATTCATGTTGGTTTCAATTCTCCAAGGTCTAGTTTAGTGTATAGTGAATACGGCATTAAATTTATACTAGCACCTAAGTCTGCCAATGCTTCTATTGAACTAAGACTACCCAAAAAACATGGAATTGTGAAACTTCCTGGATCAGATAATTTTTCTGGTATCTTATTCAACAGCACTGCTGAACAATTAGCATTCATAGTAACAGCCGAGAGTTCTTCCATTTTCTTTCTATTCGAGATTAGATCTTTCAGAAATTTAGCATATCTAGGCATTCCTGAAATTACATCAATGAAAGGAAGATTGTCATTTATTTGTTTAAACATATCCAAGAATTTGGATTTCTCGGCTTCAAGTCTTTCTTTTCTCAATTTACTTGGGTAAGGAAGTGGTGGTTGGTATGGTTTAACATAAGGTTTTGCTTTAACTGTGTTATCTTCATTAACCTTTTCAACTACCGGTTCTTTTTCCTTATCTTGTTCAGGTTGTGGTTCTTGTGGAGTAGGAATAGCTTCATCAGAAATTACAGGTGGTTTAAGTGTTGTACCACTTCTTGTGGTAATAGCTTTAGCTGTTTCATTCCGGGGGTTAGCATTTGTATCACTAGGTAGACTTCCCGGTTTTCTTTCACCTATTAACGTTGCTAGGTTACTTACTTCTTGTTCCAGATTTTGAATAGAAGCTTGTTGATTTCTAAATGCTTGAGCATTTTGTTCATTAGTTTGTTTCTGAGATGTGAAAAACTGCGTTTGAGTTTCAACTAGCTTCGTCATCATATCTTCTAAATTCGGCTTTTTATCATCGGGTTGTGGTGGTTTGTTTCGAAAATTAGGTCTTTGCTGATTGTAAGTATTATTGGATACTTGTTGATTGCTAGGACCTTGTTGGTTGTTGTATGGAACATTTCGGTTATAATTCTGGTTTTGATTGTAGATTGGTCTTGGCGGTTGATAATTATTCTGATAATTATTTCCAGGCCTTTGGTTTATGTATGAAACATTCTCTCTTTGTTCCATTGTTAGTTCAATACTGAGACAATCTTTTGTCAAATGTGGTCCTCCACACTGCTCACAACTAATTCGTATTGAGTGAATATCTTTAGTCATCTCTTCCATTCGTCTCTCGACAGTGTCTATCTTTGCGGAAATGGAATCTAAGTCATGGCTAGAATCGGCTCTAGCTGCTTTAGATGATCTAACGATATCTTTTTCTTGGTTCCACTCATGTGAGTGGGAAGCAGTGTTATCAATAATTTTGTAAGCATCAGTTTCTGTTTTCTTCATAATAGAACCACCAGCTGCTATATCGATGTCTTTCCTTGTAGTGATGTCGCATCCTTGGTAGAATATTTGTACTATTTGACAAGTGTCTAAACCATGTTGCGGACATCCTCTTAATAACTTTTCAAATCTAGTCCACGCCTCATATAGAGTTTCATTCAGTTTCTGTGTGAACGTAACAATTTCTCCTTGAAGTCTTACGACTTTAGATGCCGGAAAGAATTGTTTAAGAAATTTTTCAACTAAAACGTCCCATGTATCAATCGCCCCTTCAGGTAACGATTCCAACCAATCTTTAGCTTTTCCCTTTAAAGTCCAGGGAAATAACATGAGATATATCTGTTCATCCTCAACTTCTCGGATTTTAAATAGTGTGCAAATCCTATTAAAGGTACGAAGATGTTCATTTGGATCTTCCTTCGGCGCACCACTAAATTGGCATTGATTAGTCACCATATGTAGAATTTGTCCTTTGATTTCATAATCTGGCGCATTAATGTCAGGATGAGTAATTGCGTGACCTTGGCCAGTGCGTTTAGCTCACATTCGGTCTTCCATACTTAAAGGCTCCAGATTCTCCATAACTGAATTTGTTGAATCTGAATCACTAGAAGATTCTGATTTAATGGTTCGTTCCTCAACAATCTCTGTTTGAATGATTGGTGGTTCCGGAGGAAAAATTAATGGTTCAGGATCTATGAATCGTCCCTGAATATTCTCCGGATTCTCAATTGTGAGGTCGGGTTCAAAAAATGGATTATCGAAAATTTGAATTGGAGTACTTGGTCGACTGGATGACGATTCTAAAGAAAAATCAACGGCGACAATATTTGCTAGATGTCTTGATCTGGTTACCGGTGGTGAACGTACAAAAGGTGGTGAACGTCTTGCTCGGTGCATTCATTGAATATCCTATTAGTTTTTAAAAGGAAAGAAAAATTATATAAGTTATCCAATTAATAGACTTTTCTGATTTTGCCCACGTTTCGAATAGCCAAAAGATGCAGCAGAGGGGTAGATTCATTTGGTCTCAATAAAATTGAGTACCGTTTGGCTCCAATAACCCGGTCCACGTACAAATCCAACTATTACTACGAACCAGAAAATTTTGATGTCTATCAATTTAACCACTTAAAATAAATTTTCGTAATTTTAAGAAATTTAGAGAAGAAGTAGAAAAAAAAAATTCTATGTCCTAAAAACTAGAATGACGAGAAATAAGAAAGAAAAAGAAAGAGCGCGTCGAAATAGGTCGAAAAAGAAAAGGGTTGAAAAATAAAAGGCGTCGAAAAATAAATATAAGAAAGTAGCGCGTTGAAACTTAAAAAGGAACTAAAAACTAAGAATTAAAAGTTGCGTCTAAAAATATTAAAGCTTACAAGTAAAACTATATCCCAAATGGCAATAACTTAAAAAGGAACTAAAACTTAAAAAGGCGTCGCAAAATTCTAGAGCACCTAAATCTTAGTCTAAAGAAAAAGCACTTAAGGGAATTTACGGCAAAGCCTAAAAATATAGAAGTAAAAATAATTATGGCAAAAACTATAACTTAAAACTAATTACGAGCGAAAAATACAAATATTACGAATAAACAAATAAAAAGATACAAAATATAAAAATAAACTTAAAGTTGTAAAAAGTACAATTTTTATAAAAATCTTATTTTTATATTATTTATTTTATAAAACTATTACTTTTATATATATAAATAAAACTAATTAAAATTAATTATTACAAATTAATTAAAACTTAAACTAAATAATAAATTAATTAACTAATTTAGGGTTTATTAATAATAATAATAATAATTAATAATACTCCGTAATTAATGCGATTAGGGTTTCTGGTCATGTCAGGGTGGCTCCGCGAGTTGCGGTACACCTGGCAACAAACTCCGCGAGTCGCGGGGTATGAAATTTCAGATTAGGTGGTTTCGTTTGACAGGTTTCGTAATTATTTTTTTTTATTTTTCTATTTTTAATTAATATATTTATATAAATTTAATAAAACTTATATTTTAAAAACTAAAATAAAAATAGAAATATTTTATAATTTTATAAATAAAAATCTTAAAACTAGATTTATATATATATATTTTTTTTCGGTTTTGATTTTATGTTTTAAATAAACAAAAAATATTTAAATAAAACTTATATTTTTATAAAATAAAAATAAAGAAACTTTATAAAACTTAAATATTTAACAAACTCTTAAAAATATTTATATTTTTGTTTTTCTTTTTATATTTTCGAATATTTAAAACGTATTTTTACAAAAACGTATTTTTATAAAAGTAAACTAAAAATAAAAATCTTTTTTTTTTATATTTAGCGTTGCGCTTCCGGCTTTTAAGCTAGATTTTGTTCCCCGGCAGCGGCGCCAAAAATACTTGATATACGCAGAGGTGCATATGAAATAGCTTATATTTTACTACGAAAAACTATTAAATATGATACAATTTTATACAAGATATTTATTTATTTATAGAATGGATATACTAAAACCTTGCTACAACACTTATAGGCAGTGTACCTAATCGTACAGTAGTGTAATTTTTAGTAAGTCCGGTTCGTTCCACAGGGAAAATCTTTAAACAAAGCTTAACGCTATATTAGTTTAATTTATAAAAATACAAATATATATATATATAAGTAATATTATTATTATAAAAAGGGGGTTTTTACCGTTTAATGACCGGTTTGTCGATTTTTAAAACTTTAGTCGCAGTTAAAACCTAATGTAAAATATTAAAAATAAATACAAGACTTAATTTAAAGCGTAAAGTAAATAACGATAATGAAATTGCGATAAATAAAAGTACGATAAAATAAAATTGCGATAATTAAAAAGTACGATAATTAAAAGTGCAATTAAATATAAAATAAAGGAAATTAAATATGAAATAAAATAATTATGCCTATTTAAATTTCCGTAATCATGATGTTTGACGTGTTGATTTTAGTTTTATGCCCATGGGTTAATTTTCCTTTGTCCTGGATTATTTAATATGTCTGTCTGGTTTTTGTCCATAACAGTCCATCAGTCATAAATATAAAGTGCGAGTATCCTCGTCAAATTATCCTTATACCCGAAGTCAAATATTCCAACTAATTGGGGACTTAAACTGTAACAAGGTTTTAATACTTTGTTATCAATTATGCCAAGTATCCTTGTACATAATTTCACCCATGTTTTAATAATTCTAGTGGCTATTAATCCATTCCCGTGTCCGGTTAAATGAACGATTATTCGTACATATAAATACCCCGCACATCGTGTCCGATCGAGTGTATATGGTTATTTATAGGGACGTCCAATTGTAAATCTTTATATTAAAATTAACAAACTATCATTTAGTTAAACAAATATAAAGCCCATTAATAGCCCATAGTCTAATTTCCACAAGTGTCGTTCTTTTGTCCAAACCCCAATTATGGTACAAAGCCCAATTACCCAATTTTAGTAATTAGCCCAACATCATGATTACTTCGGTATTAAATAAGCATAATAATAACTTAGCTACGAGACATTAAATTAAAAAGGTTAAACATAACTTACAATGATTCAAAATAGCGTAGCGTTACACGGACAGAATTTCGACTTACACCCTTACAACATTCGCTAACATACCCTTATTATTAGAAATTAAAATTAAAATTAAAATTAAAATATAAATATATATATATATATATATATATATATATATATATATATATATATATATATATATATATATATATATATATATATACGTTTATAGAGAGATTGATAAAAGGATATATAAAACGTTCAGAATGCGCGAGCTTTTATAGGCATTTTTGTCCAGGACATCTCTGTGAGTCGCGGTATTTTTGTACTACAAACTCCGCAAGTCGCGGAGTTCATAAATCCAGCTCACACAAGTTTGGATCCTAGTCTGCCGACGGTTTTATTATATAAATATAATATATATATATATATATATAATTTATATAATTAATTATATGTTATATTATATTTATATACATAGTTAACTTGTAATTTTTATTCCGTTGCGTCGAGCGTTGAGAGTTGACTCTGGTCCCGGTTCCGGATTTTTGAACGTCCTTGCGTACAATTTAATATCTTGTACTTTGCGTTTTGAATCTTGTACTCTTGTAATTCTGAGACGTTTCTTATCAATAATTGGAACCTCTTTGATTGTATTTTGTACTTTTGAGCTTTTTGGTCATTTGCGTCTTCAATTCGTCGAATCTGTCTTTTGTCTTCACCTTTTATTATTTAAACGAATATCACTTGTAAATAGAACAATTGCAACTAAAATCTTGTCTTTCTTGAGGAATAATGCTATGAAATATATGTTCATTTTTAGCATTATCACCTACTGTTCACCGTCTCCTAGATATGGATTAAGGTAATTTCGTTTGAGAAAAAAAAAATACAGCGGTAGCAACGAGTAATAAGTAGCAGGGGTTGTGTTGGATTTGGGTTGTGATTGTTTGATGGTGTTGTGGTAATGAAGTTTATGAACTGAACCAGGACAGAAAAAAAAATAAAACTAGCATCTGTAGTATTGAGTAATAGTAGCAATGTCCTCGGTTTAGGGTTATTCGAACAGAAACATTAACGGATGATCACAACAGCAGTCGCACTCAAGTTTCATGATGGTGTTGAGCTGGTCGAACCTCAACAGACAACATAAGCAGCAGTTCACGAAAGGTAGTAGTGTTCGGTTTTTGTGATAATAAAAGAAACAGATTTTGGGGTGGCTTACGGTGTTAGAAGGTGGTGATGATGGCGGTTATGGTGGGTTGTCAACAAGAAAGTGAAAAACAGTTTCACCTTGTGTTCGATATGGCTTCAACATATGGTGCTCTTGAAGATTGATAGTTCGTTGTGATTATAATTTAACTAGAAACAAAAGAAAAAAAATACAGGAGCTTATGAAAATGATGATGAACAGTGGTGGGTTTAATCTTGCTTCTCTCTCTATGTGCCATAAGTATGTAAATACATATATAAAGAATTTAAGTTAGATAGATGAGATGAGAAATACAGATAGGTGGTCGACAGGTTAAATCTCAAGGACAGAAAAATAAATAGAGCTCTGAATGAGATTGCTAACTGAATTTGACCTCATATGTGATTGAATTCAATTAGTAACATAATTAAGAGACAAGAAACAAAATTTGCTACAGAATGATGGATACGTAAAACTGATTAAGATTCTATATCCGTATATATGATTTTATATTAATAATTAATAATTATAATTATATTAATAATAATCGAAATATTAATAATAATAATATTAATAATAATAATAATAATAATAATAATAATAATACTAATATGATGATATTAATAATAACAATAATAATGATCTTAATAAGTTTATTAATAACGATAATAATAATAAAATGATAATAATAATATTATTAATGATACTAATAATATTAGTTATAATATTATTAATATTTATTAATGATAATAATATTATTAGTAATAATAATAATATAACAACTTCTATTTATATTTGTATGTATACACATTTATTTACAATTAATGATTCATGAATCGTCAGGAATGGTCGAAGTTAAATGAATGCAAGAAAACAGTTCAAAAATTTTGAGACTCAACATTACAGACTTTTCTTATCGTATCAAAATATATTAAATCGTATCGAGAGTTCAGTTTAAAATTAGTCAAAAATTTCCGGGTCACTACACTTAACATCCCACTTTCAAATCAAATATGAAATATTAGTACAACATAATAAAAATATTAAACTTACATAAAAGTATCAAATCAAAATATAATGTTTAAACATAAATAAATAGAAATAATAAATAATAAAAAGATAAAAATCATAGAAATCACCAACGGGAACTATATCAATCTGGATAGGGGTTCCAGTTCATGTCGTCGGTCGGGTTCCATGGTTGGTGATAGGTGTACTGGTAGGTCTGGTTAGGGTCGTAGAGAGTAAATGGTGGTCTCATCTCGGGCTGGTGTGACGGATAGTAAGCGGGTCGGGTCGGTACGTAGTGATCCTGAGGTGATAGCCGACTCATGATCTGACGCTGATGATAGTCCCATCTATCATGCTGTCGTTGCCTAGAATGCTCGTACTCATTCCAGGCTTGCCACTGCTCTAACCGACTAAATCTATCCTCGTTTATCATTTCTACCTCATCTATACGCTGGTAGATGTCAGTCATAGCCTCCCTAATGACATCCCTAATGTCATCCGCTTCCTCCATTTCCTCATCTGAACCTCTCTCTACCTGTAGATGATTACCATCATAGGGTACTCCCTGGTTGCGTCTGCTCTTTAATACCTTAGCACCCTGATAGACCCTCAATCCTAAAGGCTCAACCTGTTCCCTACATACCAAAAGTGGACCCCCCTTGATCCCTATCTACACCCAAATACTCTCCAATGAGAGTAACAAAAATACCTCCTCCTATTACTCCCCCTTCATGTATTCCTTCCACCATCTTAGACAAATAAAAACCAACACAGTAAGGGATATTAACAAAGCCTCTTGGGTCTCGAATACACTTTAGGTAAAATAAATCATGTAAGGTCATTTTCTCCTTGTTGTGACCTCTCTGTGTAATCGAGTTAGCCAGAAATCTATGAATTATACGAAGCTCGGCTCTGTTAATATGTAAGTAGGAGTGTGTTCCTGCCCGCCCAAAAACATTATAATCTGATATACGCCTCCAGACGGCGTTAGCATCAAAATTCATATCTACCCTTTCACCATGATAAATCAAGTTTGTACAATCGGGTAATAGTAATTCAGCGGGCGTATATATCTGTAAAGCCCTGGCCATGTCCAGCATGGACATCCTGTACATCCTATGGCCAAGTATAAATCTAAGAAAACTTTTATCATCTAACCTATCTACATCCGCATTTAACGCTATAGTACTCATAAGCTCAACACACCATTCCTTATATACAGGCCTACGAATGGTGAATAAACGTTTCCAATCAGGAAAAGAAGAGCTGCCATACCTTTGGATCAGTAGCAGTCTAACACGGTTAGCTAGTTGGACCCTTTCCAAAGGATCCCAATCGATTACCCTTGGAACTTCTACATTTTTTGGTACCAGTTTGAATTTGTTACTTTGATATGTTGGGTAATCTTTCCAGCTTCGATCAAATCTCAGATTAGGATGCAACTGTTCTTCATGAATCGTTGGGTGTTATACTATTAGATGCATCGGAAATACTACATAGGCATCAACATATTCTTGTTGCGAATCATAATAAGGTACATGTTGATTAGGTTGTTGTTGTTGTTCCTATTGTTGCTCCGGTTCATATTGCATTTCTGGTTCAGGTTCTGGAACAGGTTGTCTAGATGATGATGATGATGATGCACCATCAATATCGGTATTTCTCTGCAAAACACATTAAACACAAAATTTGTGCATCCAAATGTAGTGACCCGTCCTTATCCCCCTGGACGAAATCAACAACATCTGGTTCCATTGCGATGATCGACTCCAAGTAAGGTCCTTAACATGAGCAAAAGCACAGCGGAAGACTTAATTCGTACCTGAGAATAACATGCTTTAAAAGTCAACATAAAGTTGGTGAGATATATAGGTTTGATGCTAGCAGCGTTATAACTATGGACCACAAGATTTCATATTTATAAACATAATACACTCGCAAGTGTATGAAAAGCATTCCAATCAGTGGGCACCCGGTAACTAGCCTTAACAAGAGTGTGTACCCCTGAGTTATAATAATATATGCACCGAATCAAGTGCGTTCCGTTAACCTCGAAGTACTAAACACCCGTTCTTCTAGTTTACTAGAACAACATCTGGGTGGGGGTGTAAAACCCGATAGATCTATCTTTAGGATTCGCGCCTACCAGTTCATAAACCAATAGTTAAAGTTACCAAGCTAGGGGATTTTTGATTCAAACCCATGTAGAACGTAATTTTAGTCACTTGTGTCCATAACGTAAATCATTTATAAAAACAGTGCATGTATTCTCAGCCCAAAATATTTAGAGTTTAAAAGGGAACTATATACTCACCATACTGTATTTTGTAGCAAAAATACATATAACACCATTAAACACGAATAAGGTTGGCCTCGGATTCACGAACCTATATTATTCATATATATGTTAAAACATATACTTGTAATTGAATAAATTTATACATTATTATTTGTGAATTAAATTCTTTATATTAATACTTATATATGTCAATTTCTATGTTTTAAATAACAATAATATTAATATAGTTTAGGTTTGTACTAAATATATTCTTATATAACCATCTTTTGTTTGTTAACTTATTGATAACACTAAAAAAAAAAAAATCATAAATGATACACATACTAATGAAAATGTTAATACTTTGTAATGATAATAATATTATAAATCATATCATTAATAATATTTCACTTTCTTCAATCCTTATAATAATAATAAGTATTAATTTATACTACTAGTGATTATAATACTAATAATATTAATAATAATCTAAATAATGATGATAATAATTATATCAATATTATTATTAACAATAAAAATTATAATAACAATAATAATAATAATCTTAGCAAAATTAATACCTTAATCCAATTGGATGTCCAATACACATTTTAAGTCCAAGATGGAAGTGAAGGCCCAAGTCGAATTTTGTTGAAAAAAAAAAAAAATTATGATACCCTGGCCAGGAATTGAACCCGCGACCTTTCGTATAACACATTCACTCCCTAGACCATCTGCTCCGTTCTGTTTTTTCTATTATTACCCAGGTCCCATTGTTTTTAAACCGTCTACCTATCTGATTCTACTTCTTCTTCCTCACAAGTTCGACCTAAAACCAAACCTTTTCTCCAGCCGATTTAATTGTTTTGGTTTTAATAAATTTAACAGAAAACGACTAGTGATAGATGTTTTAAATATCAGAAAACGAAAAGAATAAAAAATATATATAAAACCATCATCACAGACTCGTCAAGCTTCCTCTTGAACTCAAAATTCAATTCGATATTTTAGGGTGTTTTAGCTTTAGGTTATAACATGAAAAAGATTTTTAATCACTATTAGAAACTTTTCAAAGCATCCATCGATCCAAAAACCTCAAAACAGAATCAAATTTCTCGATTAACAAATCTTTTGGCTTTTTGAAATAAAGGTTTAACTTCTCAAATTCGAACTCGATAATAAAAATTGGAGATTAAGACTTTGCAGAAGATTTGCTCAATGGATTCCTAACCTAATAGCAATTTTAAAATTTTCAATTGGAGTTTAAAAATCGAATTTTTTTTTAAAGTATCCCAACAGAGGTCCGGCCTCTTCTCAGTCTTTCTGTTCTTTCTTTTTTTTTTTTTTATTGCAGTGTAAATATATAGCGTAATAGAAGAGATAATGCTGTACCAGAAATTGATGTATCTTGTTTGTTTGCAAGACATATACCCACGAGTAAACAGAAACCATAAGAATCAAATGGATAACAGACAAAAAAATAAATAAATCAGATAGGAAAACGTATTAAGGATATAGACAGATGCGTAATAGTCTTACATTATATTTATCTGTATTTAGATAATACATATCTGTAAAAAAAATATATAATGATACCGTATATGTATAAATTATATAATTTCTATATCTATTTTATAAATCCTGCATATATAAAATTCTGTATAAGTCGATGTATATCTGATAAAGCAGATTTTATGTACATGTATTATATTTACTTGAATATTAATTAACCTTATTAACTAGTAATTATAATAATCCTAATATAATAATATTAATAATAATAATACCAAAAAAAATAATAACTATATATTTTATCATAATAAGATTATTAACAATATTAGTATTAATTATAATAATGCTAATGGTGTTGATAATAATAATAATAATACAATAATATATCAAACTTTCTATCTATTTGTTATATACTGAAAATAATAATACTAATAATATAGTACTAATAATAATGATCTATTTAAAACATTAACGATAATATTACATAATAATAATACTAATAATGATAATAGTATCAATATGCTATTTATATTCAACTTGTAATTATATCAATTATTAATTGAATACTTCTTTTTAAAAATAGTATATTTTATAACTGTTACAATATAATAATTATCAATAGAAATCCTGTGATAATATCAAATATCTATTTATATATTTAATTATTTTATTTGCTATATTACATTTTTATATTCTAATTGTTTACAGTATATTTAAGATATTATTTATATTCACTTATATTTATTTTTATATATCTACATATGTATTTATATATCTATATACACACAAATGTTCGTGAATCGTCGGAACAGTCGAAGGGTAACGGATTTCATGAATATAAATCTCAAACTTTCTAGACTCAATATTATAGATTTTTGCTTATCGTGTCGGAAACATATAAAGATTGAGGTTTAAATTTGGTCGGAAATTTCCGGGTCGTTACAGTACCCACCTGTTAAAGAAATTTCGTCCCCGAAATTTGGTAGAGGTTGTCATAAATAACAATAGGAATGTTTTCATGACGAATATGAGATAATAATAGAGTTTTATTATTATTGGAAGATATGGATAAAACGATTCGATCATGTGAAGCGTACGAGTGAAGCTATCACAAAAGAGTGAAATGAGTAAATATGGAATCGCTTTTAACCGATAACGTGGTTGTGATTGATTTCCGGGATTTAAGAAAATCTTACGTAATAAGATTTGGTTCTTCGGCGATCAGAATCTTCTTTAATTTACTACGGCAATCTGTTTCGATTTCTCTGTCGAATATTTCACTATAAATCTACCTTCTTCATTTTCCTTATTTCCATATCCTACATCTTCTACTCTTTTTCCTTAATTTCTACTTTAAAACGTTCGCCAATATGCTCCATCCCGTTCTGATTCTTGTTATACTTCTAATTTTCATATTTTTCATTCTTCTCTTTCACCTGCCGCCAGAAGAATCTATTCTCTTCTATCATTTCCTTGGAATTATAATGTTTTTAATTCTCCAGTGTCTTTACGTTGCAATACGTATTGATATACACGGTTTGTAAATCCTGGGTGATTGTTGGTTTTTATTTCCTTCATTATTTTTCAGAGCTTTATGCTTTCGTCTTATCTTCCCGACTTTGAGTCAAGCGAGTAATGATCCGGAATTCATATATGTGAAATTTGGAATGAGTATAGTTAATGCTATTAGAAAGAAATGGTAATGACAAAATTTTGATTTGTCACATTACCAGAATATCTTGGAAAGATAGAACTATCAAGACGATATGTTCTTAATATGTTTGGAGATTAGAATGTAAGAGCCGTGTAACATGGCACATGATGATGGTACTGTGAATCATCACATTCCATTAGATACTTAACATGACTTACTGTAATATAATGGAGTTGATCAAGTTTCATTATATTATACTAATTCATGCATCAGTTCCCAACATTACTTCAAAACATTCATATTTCAATTTCGAAGGTTTCAGAATTTAGAAACTAACGTAGTTTCTTTTATTTCATAACGCAGATATTACGGAAAGATACATGATCACAGATAGGAGTAGTTGTGAAAATATCTCCTGAAATATGGAAAATATGTATAACAGAAAACATGAAGATATCTTATAAAATCTAGGATAAGGTAATGATGGAGAATATCATCCGGAAAGGTTTAGAATATCGAGTAGGGTTCTTACTAACTGTTTCAGCAGGTTCTGAATCGTTTGAATTCTGTGAAAGCAGATTCAGTTCTTGTGATTTATCCACACCTTCCTTTATACCTTGCTCAATCCGTTTTCCAGTTCCAAATCTTTTTCTGAGCTTTACCAACACATGATACTTTATCGTCATCTTTTGACTGCTAAATTCATTCAAAGTTTTTGCTGCTTCATCAGCATTTTAAGAACTACTTCATTGTTCAGGGTGTTTTCAGAAACTTCACATTCGGAGTATGAATTTCTTAGGAATAAATATTATATGTATAGCTGAAGAAATGCTACGAGATTTTCAAGATACTAATTGCGGATTCCGTCGAAGAGATAACGAGCTGCTGGTATATCTACCGATAATGTCGGGGATATAAAAGGTTTTCCAGTAACGACGGCGAAAGGACAACGTATTTATATCAAGATGATAGTAAGACTAGTTTTACTGAGAAGTCGAAGTGGAGCTGTGACAAAATTGGCTACTTGAAAAGGAATCGTAGGGTTGCTTTTACTAATGGATGATAAGGAATTTTGACGCGGATACGTTTTAACTATAACTTTGGTTTTTGAAAGTTTTTCAGGTGCATAACTGTATGCATGAATCTCTCTTCCATAAACGAGGTGTGACTGGTTCAACTTCTCGATCGAGGTGTTTTCAAGAATCATGAAAGATTTGAACGCGAATTGTAATTGTCGAAGTACAAATGAGGTTTAGGATAAAATCAAGTGGCAAACTTGAAGAATTGTTTAGTTTCATATGTTATAATCAATATTTTAATTCATTTTAATTGTCCAAAGTTAGCAGTCTAATAGTCTGATTGTCTAATGGTTCAATAGATTCATATATAAATTAGATACATATAATGTTCGAATTAAATAATACGTATCGTGACCCGTGCACCGGTCTCAGTATTGATCACAACTCAAACCATATATATATTTTGGAATCCACCTCAACCCTGTATAGTCAACTATAGAGTGTCTATGGTCGTTCCGAAATATATATATAGATGGGTCGATATGATAGGTCGAAACCTTGTATACGTGTCCCGTTATTTAAAGTGCGTAAAAGTAAATGACAGAAAATAAATGACGATAAATAAAATTGCGAGAATGTAAAGTGCGAGAATATAAATTGCGATAAATTAAATGTTAATCAGTTAGCTGGGAACAGTTAGCCGGAACAGTTAGCGTGTAATCCTATCTCAATTTCAATTAATTAATTCGTTTGTTTCTAACACTTTTTATTTTTGTCCAATGTTTTCTTCGTTATGCCACTTGTTGGATTCTGATAGGTCAAAATCCAAATATGAAATGTGAATAGAAATGGTTATTCGGTGGTGAACGGATACGTATATAGGTAGTTGTAAGTAGGATAGTAAATGATCGTTGAATCAGATTCGAAAAATGTACAGTGTAACTTATTAATGTGAATTCTAAATATTCCTCGGGTACTACCCACCCGTTAAAATATTTTTATCATTAATAATTTGTACAAAGGAATTTTTAATTACGATCTTTATGAAAATATACTGGCATATATATTTTCTTCGGATGTAATCATAGATTTAATGAGTCAATAAGATATTAAACTCGTCAGGTTTATTGTTAATACTAGATTACATAATCTCTAAAGCATTAGAGATTACTTAGTCGTCATATTGAATGAAGGTAGTGAGGTAGAATGATACGTAAATCGAAGATAATCGATGTAGAACGATATGTAGAACGGAAATAAAGTGGATAGAGCGATACGTAGAACGGTGATTATACTCGAGATGTAATTTGTGTCATTGAGATTTACGACGTGATTGTGGTTAGAGGAGGATAAGGATATCATTGACGTTGATGATATTGATGGTGCTGGTACTGAAAATTGCGATGTTGATGTTACTGGAGGTACTGGTTATGCTGTCGGTGCTGCCGCTGGTGTTTGTAACCTTCGTACCAGGTTCCCCAAAGCCGTCACACGAGCGTGTAGTTCGTTAACTTCTGCTAGTACACCGGGATGATTGGCGGTCGAAGCGAGCGGATGATCAAGATTTGTGATATGGGATATTATGTAATCGTGACGAGATACTCTAGAAATGAGCGAGAAAATGGTGTTTCAAATAGGTTTGCCGGTAAGTGCTTCAGGTTCATCGCCAAGGGGTAATTGGATGGATGGAAAGGATTTTCAATGTGAAATGATTTTCAGATATCGGATGATATTATAACTATATAGAATATCTATATATATTTCGTAGACTACAGAGGAATTTACGGCATATATCAGGCAAGTCTACAGATATGCTAAGATATGAATCTTGTCTATACACTATCGATGCACTAAATGCAGTAAGACGTGTCTAGACTTATGAATGATAAGCAGGCAATTCCCTAAGGATTATAAGCAGATGATTTCCGACTAAATGTGATAAGCAAAACTTTTGACATGTAGACACGGTCAAAGTCCAGACTCATTAATGTATTCTAACAACTACTAGTCAGACACACTAATGCAAGACCTGGTTCGCTAAGACCAACGCTCTGATACCATCTGTAGTGACCCGTCCTTATCCCCCTGGACGAAATCAACAACATCTGGTTCCATTGCGATGATCGACTCCAAGTAAGGTCCTTAACATGAGCAAAAGCACAGCGGAAGACTTAATTCGTACCTGAGAATAACATGCTTTAAAAGTCAACATAAAGTTGGTGAGATATATAGGTTTGATGCTAGCAGCGTTATAACTATGGACCACAAGATTTCATATTTATAAACATAATACACTCGCAAGTGTATGAAAAGCATTCCAATCAGTGGGCACCCGGTAACTAGCCTTAACAAGAGTGTGTACCCCTGAGTTATAATAATATATGCACCGAATCAAGTGCGTTCCGTTAACCTCGAAGTACTAAACACCCGTTCTTCTAGTTTACTAGAACAACATCTGGGTGGGGGTGTAAAACCCGATAGATCTATCTTTAGGATTCGCGCCTACCAGTTCATAAACCAATAGTTAAAGTTACCAAGCTAGGGGATTTTTGATTCAAACCCATGTAGAACGTAATTTTAGTCACTTGTGTCCATAACGTAAATCATTTATAAAAACAGTGCATGTATTCTCAGCCCAAAATATTTAGAGTTTAAAAGGGAACTATATACTCACCATACTGTATTTTGTAGCAAAAATACATATAACACCATTAAACACGAATAAGGTTGGCCTCGGATTCACGAACCTATATTATTCATATATATGTTAAAACATATACTTGTAATTGAATAAATTTATACATTATTATTTGTGAATTAAATTCTTTATATTAATACTTATATATGTCAATTTCTATGTTTTAAATAACAATAATATTAATATAGTTTAGGTTTGTACTAAATATATTCTTATATAACCATCTTTTGTTTGTTAACTTATTGATAACACTAAAAAAAAAAAAATCATAAATGATACACATACTAATGAAAATGTTAATACTTTGTAATGATAATAATATTATAAATCATATCATTAATAATATTTCACTTTCTTCAATCCTTATAATAATAATAAGTATTAATTTATACTACTAGTGATTATAATACTAATAATATTAATAATAATCTAAATAATGATGATAATAATTATATCAATATTATTATTAACAATAAAAATTATAATAACAATAATAATAATAATCTTAGCAAAATTAATACCTTAATCCAATTGGATGTCCAATACACATTTTAAGTCCAAGATGGAAGTGAAGGCCCAAGTCGAATTTTGTTGAAAAAAAAAAAATTATGATACCCTGGCCAGGAATTGAACCCGCGACCTTTCGTATAACACATTCACTCCCTAGACCATCTGCTCCGTTCTGTTTTTCTATTATTACCCAGGTCCCATTGTTTTTAAACCGTCTACCTATCTGATTCTACTTCTTCTTCCTCACAAGTTCGACCTAAAACCAAACCTTTTCTCCAGCCGATTTAATTGTTTTGGTTTTAATAAATTTAACAGAAAACGACTAGTGATAGATGTTTTAAATATCAGAAAACGAAAAGAATAAAAAATATATATAAAACCATCATCACAGACTCGTCAAGCTTCCTCTTGAACTCAAAATTCAATTCGATATTTTAGGGTGTTTTAGCTTTAGGTTATAACATGAAAAAGATTTTTAATCACTATTAGAAACTTTTCAAAGCATCCATCGATCCAAAAACCTCAAAACAGAATCAAATTTCTCGATTAACAAATCTTTTGGCTTTTTGAAATAAAGGTTTAACTTCTCAAATTCGAACTCGATAATAAAAATTGGAGATTAAGACTTTGCAGAAGATTTGCTCAATGGATTCCTAACCTAATAGCAATTTTAAAATTTTCAATTGGAGTTTAAAAATCGAATTTTTTTTTAAAGTATCCCAACAGAGGTCCGGCCTCTTCTCAGTCTTTCTGTTCTTTCTTTTTTTTTTTTTTATTGCAGTGTAAATATATAGCGTAATAGAAGAGATAATGCTGTACCAGAAATTGATGTATCTTGTTTGTTTGCAAGACATATACCCACGAGTAAACAGAAACCATAAGAATCAAATGGATAACAGACAAAAAAATAAATAAATCAGATAGGAAAACGTATTAAGGATATAGACAGATGCGTAATAGTCTTACATTATATTTATCTGTATTTAGATAATACATATCTGTAAAAAAAATATATAATGATACCGTATATGTATAAATTATATAATTTCTATATCTATTTTATAAATCCTGCATATATAAAATTCTGTATAAGTCGATGTATATCTGATAAAGCAGATTTTATGTACATGTATTATATTTACTTGAATATTAATTAACCTTATTAACTAGTAATTATAATAATCCTAATATAATAATATTAATAATAATAATACCAAAAAAAATAATAACTATATATTTTATCATAATAAGATTATTAACAATATTAGTATTAATTATAATAATGCTAATGGTGTTGATAATAATAATAATAATACAATAATATATCAAACTTTCTATCTATTTGTTATATACTGAAAATAATAATACTAATAATATAGTACTAATAATAATGATCTATTTAAAACATTAACGATAATATTACATAATAATAATACTAATAATGATAATAGTATCAATATGCTATTTATATTCAACTTGTAATTATATCAATTATTAATTGAATACTTCTTTTTAAAAATAGTATATTTTATAACTGTTACAATATAATAATTATCAATAGAAATCCTGTGATAATATCAAATATCTATTTATATATTTAATTATTTTATTTGCTATATTACATTTTTATATTCTAATTGTTTACAGTATATTTAAGATATTATTTATATTCACTTATATTTATTTTTATATATCTACATATGTATTTATATATCTATATACACACAAATGTTCGTGAATCGTCGGAACAGTCGAAGGGTAACGGATTTCATGAATATAAATCTCAAACTTTCTAGACTCAATATTATAGATTTTTGCTTATCGTGTCGGAAACATATAAAGATTGAGGTTTAAATTTGGTCGGAAATTTCCGGGTCGTTACACCAAATATGCATTAGTGTTAGCAAAATAACAACTTGAAACAATTACAATAACATGTTTAATCAAAATTAAACTTATACACATTTTCACAATTTTAACAATTTTGCACTTTTTCAAATAAGCATATATGAAAATGTTTACAAAGTTCATAAGCATTCAACTTAAATAATATGTTAAAATAACCATTACTAGCAATTAAACAAGTTTCAAATGGCATTTACATCAATTTAGTCAAGTTCATGAATTTTATACCTAAAAAGTCCACTTTAATTTTTAAAAATCATGTTTAGGATCAAAGTTTGGATCATTTAGCTACCTAAACATGTTACACTACTTAATTTAGCAATAATTCATGACAAAAATCGGCCATAACCTGTTTATATCAAAAAGCCCCAAATTGCTCAAGAACACAAATCCTAGATTCCTAAAAATTTTGAAGTTTTTGGCTTCAAATCATGTTAAATAGCATCAATCTAGGTTATACATGCATAATATATTAACAATTTAACTCTAATTACACTAGAAATTAACAAAATCAAATTAGGTAAAATATAGCTCAAGAACAATAAAAATCAAATTTAAAGAGGTTTAGGGGTGTAATTGTTACCCTTCTTGATAAACTTCTTATCAAATTCATGATTAGAGCGGATTATAGCAAGAAATTTGGTTGAATTTGGTGAAAAAATGGCAAATTTAGGAGTGTATGTGTGTGTATGTTCGTGTATTGTGTGTGTGTTGTGGGGAGAGCAGAAGTAGTTCAATGGGTATTTGATCCTCTCCAGATTTTTACCACCATGCGATCGCATGGATATACTGGCCAAACCCCATGCGATCGCATGGGGTCCTGGTATTATTTTTTTATATATAAAAACCTTATTCTTTTTAAAACAAAGAATTAATTTTATTTAAAATTTTGTTTCTTTTTAGGAGTGAGGGCGTTTCGGATCGTTGTCCTAGTCCGTCTCTCGACAAAATTTTAAAAATTTGTTATTTCAAAGCGTTGTTTTAAAAGCGAAGATTTTTGGGTTTTTTAAATGTTTTTGGCATACTTTAATTCAATAAGATTAAAAATAATGATAATAAAAATTCTCGTCCCTCCCTTGGGTAGAGCAATTTCGGTTCAAGGACCTAGTTTTCAACTCACGACGAATTTTTAGAAATCATATTTTTAACTTAATGAAATAAAGTAAATTTTTATTTTTAAATTCACACCAAACTTAAATTTAAAATGCATAAAATTAAAAATTCATATTATTAATATTTTAAAAATTCACACCAAATTTATATTATATTTTTGTTTTTAAACATACAAACTTATATTAGAAATATTAATTTTTCAAATTTTTACAAACTTAAATATATATTGATTTAAAAAGATTTACAATATTAATTTAATATTTATATATTAATTTTAAAAACATGGTAAAAATTAAAAATCTTTTTGGTCTTTTATCCCACTTTAATCAATCAAATATTATCAAAAATATACGCCCCTCTTTTCGATAAAGTAATTTCGGTTCCATAACCTAGTTTTACTCCTGACGAATTTCTGAAATATTTTGGGTTGATTGATTAAAGATATTTATACCTTAAGAATAAACGGTAAATTTCGCAGTGATGTAATAAATTTTTGTATGATATCAATAATTTCGGTTACGCATACCTAATTTTATTGAATACCAATTTAATACTTTATAGCGAACGATTCAGCGTTTATTATCAAAAGGTTAAAAGCAATAAAAATAAAAATAAAAACTGTACATACTTACCTGTGAGAAAGAATTCTCAGAGACCTGCTTTAGCCGACTCATATGAGAGTCGTGTGATTTGGTTCTCCATAGCTACATAAGCATAACCTCGAATCTTCAATATCTTTTCTTCTAAACATATGAATGGTCCTTCTCTGCATAGAGTAACAAATTCGGTATTTGAATATGTTTGATTATTTGAACATTTACCTTCGTGTGACCATTTTCCGCATTTATAATATCTTTCAAGGTGTCGTGCTCTTCTTTTCGTTGCGAATTTTGATTTTCCTTTTCCAAAATGTATCTTATGATGACCTTTTCTGAGTTCTTTTCTTACTCCGCCCATTTTTTCTCTTATGAATGATACCAGTTCACTAGGAAGTGTGTCATTATTACGTTTAGTAATTATAGCATGTAGCATTAGACCATGGTTCAGATCAAAGGAATTCTTCATTTCGTAAAACCTAAAAAAATAAAAATTCAGAATGGGGGGAGAAGACTAGTTCTTTAGGGTCTGATAAGGAAAGACCATTCGGATTCCATTCTCGGAAACTACACGAAAACAGAATATCTAACTCTAACAGAAATATATATTACCCTAAAAAGATTCGAACCTTCCCACACTTAGTTAGCTATGGTGTTGAAATTGTGATTAACGTGTGATTAACTTCATCTTTAACTTCCATTAGATTATCTATGTAATGTTTAACTCTGTGACCATTAACTTTAAATTCAATCCCATTTGAATTTATTAACTCTACTGTTCCATATGGGAAAAACTCTTTTGACTATGAATGGTCCAGACCATCTTGATTTCAATTTTCAAGGAAATAGCTTGAATCGTGAATTGAAAAGAAGAACTCTGTCTCCTTCTTTAAATTCTTTTGAACTTCTGACTCTTTTATCATGCCATTTCTTCGTTCTTTCCTTATAGATTAACGAATTTTCATATGATTCATGTCTTAATTCTTCTAATTCGTTTAGTTGTCTTAACTGTAGACGTCCAGCTTCATGTAAATCAAGATTACATGTCTTCAAAGCCCAAAATACTTTATGTTCAATTTCTACTAGAAGGTGACATGCTTTTCCATAAACGAGTCTAAAAGGTGTGGTTCCAATTGGAGTTTTGTAGGCTGTTCTAAAAGCCCAGAGTGCATCCTCCAATTTCATGGACCATTCCTTCGGATTTGATCCTACGATTTTCTCTAGAATACGTTTTAAAGCTCGGTTGGTATTTGCAACTTGTCCACTTGTTTGTGGATGATAAGCGGTTGAGATTTTATGAGTTACTCCATATCTTTTGTGTGATGACCCGGGAATTTCCGACTAAATTTAAACTTAATCTTTATATGTTTCCGACACGATAAGCAAAGTCTGTAATGTTGAGTCGCAAAATGTTTGAACTATTTTCATGAATGCATTAAACCATTTGACCTTTAACTATTCCCGACGATTCACGAACCATTGTGTGTAGGTAAATATGTAAATAAATATAAAAGTGTATATATGATAACTAAAAATTATTTTAAATCATTATTATTCTTATCATTATTAATGTAATATTAGTATTATTAATTATTTTTATCATGAATAATATTAGAAATTCTATTATTATTATTTGTGATTATATTATTATTATTATTATTATTATTATAATAATAATAATAATAATTGTTATTAAAATTAACATTATTTTATTTTTATTATTATTACAGAATTAATATTATTATATTTATATTTATTAGTTATTAGTTATTAACATTATATAAACCCAACTAAACGATTCAGTTATCAATCACTATATTATTTTTATTTTTTTTCTTATCCTCCAGCTCACACTTTTGTTTTCTGTCGAGTGATTTTAGCTAGGATCCAACTTCAATCAATTTTAGTTACTGTATCAGATACTCAAAAGCATGATTTACTTTGAAAATCTTTGTTAGTTGTTAAAGAAACAAAAAAAATTTAAAAATAAAAAAAATAAAATAACACATATTCCTCATTATACCACAACAACAAAATCGATCACCATCCTGATTCCAACACCACCTCACACCATTACCTTCATCTCAATCACCAATACCACTACCACTTCTTTAGTTTTCATGTTAAACGCACCTGCTCTAAACCAAATCATTGATATCAATATCGAGTACTAATGTTGCTGTTTGGTTATGAAGGATCACAAGAACCCAATTAACTCCCTCTGATGACTAATAAACACCATCATCGAATGCCATCAACCACCATCTCTCTTCTTTCTCTCCTCTTCATATTCGTGGACATACAATCATTTGCCTGTGATAACTCGAAGCAACAACAAACCAATACCACCTGCAATCGTGATGTTTTACTACTGCTAGTACTAGACTTCTGTGCTAATTAAAAACCATCGCACTCATTGTTACTGCAGCTGAAACTTTTCTTTTTATTTGTAAACCACGATCCAAACAGCTACTATAATTCTGTCTTAATTCTCGTTAATTCCAACAGCGAATTTCACTGCAGTTCTCCAATCAAAATCACAACTCGTCTTCAATTGTTGCATCTGTTCTTCTGTGTTATTAATATCACAAAACCCATTGGTTTAATCATCGTTGACTGCTGCTACGCTCTCTTTTCTTTTCTTTTTTTATTTGAATCCCAACTCAAAGCCTAATGAAACAATGATGATGAAGTGATTGTCGATTTAAAAAAAAAACATGTTGTAAGTGGACGTACCTTTACAGCTGTAGGCTGCTAATCATTAAAAAAAAAAAACACCGATGCTTCTTCTAGTTAATCAGTGAATGAACTAGGGTTAATTCGTTGGGCTTGGTTTGTGTAATGGGTTGGGACGAAATCTTTTCTTTGTTGGGCTGTGCTAATTACTGGATCTGTAATAAAAATTTCACGAGCCACCAGACTTGCAAACGTCTGCTACTGCTGTATAATACTTCCTGTCGAACCTTAACAGCGAGAACGAATTTTTTTTTTTATGATGGTGTCGATGTTAAACCACTACAGAAGATTAAAGTGATGATGCTTACGGTTATGAGCAGATGAAGATTATGATGATGAATATAATTAAGAGAGTATACGATTTTGATGATGAACGTATCAATGATGATTTAGATTTATGATATGGGTTCATGATGATGATCTTGTATATGTTCCACGAAAAGTATAATGATGGATGATATTAGATGTACGATGTTAAATGAGGATGTTATTAGGATGATAGGTTATGACTAAGAAGAAGATGAACCCAGAAGTAAGGGTTAAAACAATATAATCCGGGTTTTAATCAGAAATAAAATAGACAGAGTGTTGGTCAGGGGGTGCTGCTGTTAGCAGGAGGTCGCAGGTTCGAACCTGGGCATATGCATTTGTTTTTGGAACTTTTTACTGAAAGGTAGTTATTATTATTATTATTAGTATTACTCATTATTATTATTATTATTATTATTATTATTATTATTATTATTATTATTATTTTGGTTAATATTATTATCATTAGTATTATTGTTATTTATACATGAAAATGATTATTATTATTACTATTAATATTATTATTACTATTAATATTATTATTACTTTTATAGTTAAGTATTAGTAGGTAATATTATTATTGTAGTATTTATTATTAGTATTAATGTGAAAATAATACAAATTATTATTATTTTCATAAATATTAGTATAAGTAAATTATTATTATTAATATCATTATTTTTATCACTAATGAAATCATAACCATTAGCATCTTAATTAGTAATATTAAGTAATATAACTATTATCATTTTTATTATTATTAATATTATTCTAGTAATACTATAACTAATATTTTGTAAACAAAAGATTAAGTAGATAAAATATGTATAATAACCATAACTTAAAAATGTAAACACTTTACTTAAATACACAAAATGAATATATAATAAAGTATATAAATTATTAATATAAAAATTATCACTAATAATAATATAATTATTGGTTCAATTACAATTATATGTATTGATGAAAATACAAATGATATAGGTTCGTGAATCCGAGGCCAACCCTATACTTGTTCAATGTCGTTCTATGTATTTTTACTACAAAATACATTAGGTGAGTTTCATTTACCTTTTTACCCTTTATATTTTTGGGCTGAGAATACATGCGCAACTTTTATAACTGTTTTACGAAATAGACACAAGTAATCGAAATTACATTCTATGGTTGAATGATTGAAACTGAATATGCCCCTTTTTATTAAGTCTGGTAATCTAAGAATTAGGGAACAGACACCCTAATTGACGCGAACTCTAAAGATAGATCTATCGGGCCCAACAAGCCCCATCCAAAGTACCGGATGCTTTAGTACTTCGAAATTTATATCATGTCCAAAGGAGGATCCCGGAATGATGGGGATATTCTTATATGCATCTTTTGAATGTCGGTTACCAGGTGTTCAATCCATATGAATGATAGTTTTGTCTCTATGCATGGGACATATGTTTATGAGAAATGGAAATATGAAATCTTGTGGTCTATTAAAATTATGAAATGATTATTTATGTTAAACTAATGAACTCACCAACCTTTTAGTTGACACTTGAAAGCATGTTTATTCTCAGGTACGAAAGAAATCTTCCGCTGTGCATTTGCTCATTTTAGAAACATTACTTGGAGTCATTCATGGCATATTTCAAAAGACGTTGCATTCGAGTCGTCGAGTTCATCAAGATTATTATTAAGTCAAATATAGTTGGATATATTCTGAAATGATATGCATGCCGTCAAATTTCGTTGTAAAGAAAGATTGTCTTTTAAAATTGAATGCAATGTTTGTAAAATGTATCATATAGAGGTCAAATATCTCGCGATGTAACCAACTGTTGTGAATCGTTTATAATCGATATGGACTTCGTCCGGATGGATTAGGACGGGTCCTTTCAGTTGGTATCAGAGCGGTGGTCTTAGCGAACCGGGTCTTGCATTAGTGTGTCTAACTGATAGTCGTTAGGATGCATTAGTGAGTCTGGACTTCGACCGTGTCTGCATGTCAAAAGTTTTGCTTATCATTTTTGTCGGAAATCATCTGCTTATCATCCTTTGGAAATTACCTGCTCATTATTTTTAGTCTAGACACATCTTACTGCAATGATTGCATGAATAGTGTATAGACAAAAATTCATATCTTAGCGTATCTGCTACTTCATATCTTAGCGTATATGTTACTGTAACTTTGCCTGACAACTTCCGTAGATTCCTCCGTAACTTATGGGATTTTAGTATTATATATGCATATGTAAATTATGTATTGCAGGGTACTAATCTACATCCTATAATCTATTTCTTATCGAAAATCCTTCATCTAATCATACGAGATGAATCCTGCAATCAGTTCGAGTCCCTCAAATTCCGATAGCTATTCCGATAGTTATTTCGACAACTATTCCGACATAGATGTTCACCTAAGCTCCGAAAACAGTGTCACCGGCAGGAATCAACCAATCAGCCATTATCAATTCATCTGATGGGTTCGTAGTCGACTTAATTAATGGAGACGCGCAGAAGGCAATCCCTTCCACCAACCGAATTCACCTCTTGACAATGAACCTGAATCGTTTACCGGCGAACCTGTTCGAGACACCATTTCAGTCTCATTTCCAGGGTAACTCGACAAGATTATATTCTATCCACAATTCTGAACCTTATTCATCCGCTCGTTCCGACAGACAATCATCCTGGAGTAATAAGTCAACGAACTTCGCGCTCGAATAATCAATTCGGAGAATATGGTGCAAAATGTACCAGCTTCGGCAACATCACCGGCACCAACAGTACCACCAGTAACAGCACCAGTACCACCAATAATCCATGCTTCAATATCACTATCTGTACTTCGAGTATGATCTTCGTTCTACGTATCGTTCTACCTCATTTATCTTCGTTCGACATGGCGAATATGTAATCTCTAAAGTTTTAGAGATTATTTATTCTAGTTCCAACCGAAAACTAAATGAGTTTAATATTATATTAACTCATTAAATCCATGATTACATCTGAAAAAAATATATATGTATATATGTTTTCATAAAGATTGTAATTAAAAATTCTTTTGTACAAACTGTTAATGGTAAAAATACTTTAAACGGGTAGGTAATACTCGAGGAATATTTAGATTTCACATTAATAAGTTACATTGTACGTTCTTCGAATCTGATTCAATAGTCATTTACTATCCTACTTACATCCACAGATATACGTGTCTGTTCACCGCAGAATAACCATTTTCATCCAATTTCATATTTGGATTTTGACCTATCAGAATCCAACAAGTGGCATAATGAAGAAAACATTGGGACAAAATAAAATTTGTTAGAAACAAAAAAAAAAATTTAATATGAGAAATTTTGTTAAGAATCCACGCTAACTGTTCCTAGCTAATTGTTCCTAGCTAACTGATTACATTTTATTTATCGCAATTTATATTCTCACAATTTTATTTGTCGTCATTTAATTTCTGTTATTTATTTTACGCACTTTAAATATTGGGACACGTATACAAGGTTTTGACATATCATAAGCTATATATGAAATATTTGACTGTCAACTGTAGACTATCGACTGTGGACTAATAACATTGGACAATTAAAATGAATTAAAATATTAATTATAACATATGAAACTAAATAATTCTTCAAGTTTGCCACTTGATTTCATCTTAAACCTCATTTGTATCTTGACAATTCTAATCTGCGTTCAAACCTTTCATGATTCTTGAAAACATCTCAATCGTGAGGATGAACCAACTGCACTTCATCTACGGAAGAAAAGATCGATGCATATAGTTACGCACCTGAAAACATTCAGAACTTGAGTAAACGTTTAACACGTGTCTGTGTTAGCTCCTTTGGCATTGTTATTACCGAAAATAACATTGCAACTCTTTGTCAAATTAGCCAATTTTATCACAGCTTCAACAAATCAACTTCAACTTCTATTCGAATCAGCCTTATTATAACCTCGATATATAAGTTTGCTTGTCGTCATCGTTATCGGAGAACCGTTTATATTTCACCACAATAGCAGTAAAATTACCAGCAACTTCAATGAAGTTGGACTTTCCGAAAAATCATTATATTCATTGAAACCCCATCTTGTATTCATCTATACCCTGTAACAATAATTGCCATACCAATTACCGGGAATCAGCAATCAGTATTTCGAATCTCGTAGCATTTCTAAATCAATAGTTATATGTATACATATAACAATTATCTCTTAGAATTACGATCTTCAATTCTGAAATTTTGAAAAGGCACCCAGTTTACGAATTGATACTCTGAATGTTGAAAAAGCTGAATGAAGCAGTAGAAACTGTAAGCAACCGTAAATGACCTTAGTCGTAAGAAGTTTGATGATAAAGAATAATATGTTGGAAAAGCTCAAAAATGTTGGAACTGGAAAATGGATTGAACTAACCATGAAGGAGACCAAGGACAAATACAAAGACCAAACCCTATATTCAAAGAGCCCAAGTAATTCTGGATCCGATCAAATCTTTAGAGAATACCTTGCTCCGAATTTATGTTAAAATCTTGCGGAAAAATTTTTCTTCATCAATCTTCGAACTTAGAAATTCCAAAATATCATCATAAATATCTTCGATATTTCTGAGAATATTTTTATAAATATTCTTGTTCGAAATTATCTACCTCTTCTTGCTATCTGTATTACATTATATTGGAAACTTCTGTAAAACTTAAGTATAAATTAGGAATGTATTCTAGAGATGTGTAGGGAATTGAAGCATGAGTTAGTATAATATAATGGCGCTTGGCCAACGTGATTATATTACAGTAAGTCATGCCAAATTTCTAATGGAACATGATGATGGTTCACAGTAGACCATACCCTCATTATGTGCCATGTTACATAACTCTTTCATTCTACTTAACTTCTGAACATATCAAGAAAATGTATTCTTGATGGTTCTATCTTCCGTGATGTTGATAAATTTGAAACTCAAATCGTGCTATCACGTTCATTCCTGCTTAGAACATTATAATCATTTGAAACTTCATACTTACGAATTCTGGACCATTACTCACTTTACTAGGAGTCGAGAGGAGAATAAAAAGGCAAACAACTCCAAAATAAAAGAGAAAATATAAAGGCCAATAACAACACGGAGGTTACAAACCGTGAATATTAATACGATTAGCAATATAAAGACACGGTATAATCAAGAATAGTATCACCCAAGGTAATAGTAGAAGTAAACAGATTCTTCTGGTGTAAGAGAAGGATGACAGAATTGATAATTAGAAAATATCAAGGATTAGAACGGGATTAAGCATTTTCGCAATCTTTTGGATGTATGAACTAAGAAAGAAAGTATAGGAATGGTGAGAATAATGGAACATAAGAGTTTAATTTATAATGGAAATATCAGACAGAGTAATCGAGGCCGATCATTGCATATAATTAAAGAGATCCTAATTTCCTTAAATCTCGAAGAAATCAGATCTTATGGATTTCGAAGATTTTCTTTAAATCCCTTAAATTCCGGAAACCAACTATGACTACGTAACTGGTTAAATTAAATCTTCATCTACTCATTTTCACTCTTTTGGGATAACTTCATTCGTACTCTTCGAATAATCGAATTATTTCATCCTTATTACTCAACGGTAATAAAACTAAACTTATCAGCTTATATTCGTCATGAAAACATTTATATTTTAATCATGACCACCTCACTCAAATTTCGGGACGAAATTTCTTTAACGGGTAGGTACTGTGATGACCCGGGAATTTCCGACTAAATTTAAACTTAATCTTTATATGTTTCCGACACGATAAGCAAAGTCTGTAATGTTGAGTCGCAAAATGTTTGAACTATTTTCATGAATGCATTAAACCATTTGACCTTTAACTATTCCCGACGATTCACGAACCATTGTGTGTAGGTAAATATGTAAATAAATATAAAAGTGTATATATGATTACTAAAAATTATTTTAAATCATTATTATTCTTATCATTATTAATGTAATATTAGTATTATTAATTATTTTTATCATGAATAATATTAGAAATTCTATTATTATTATTTGTGATTATATTATTATTATTATTATTATTACTAAAAATTATTTTAAATCATTATTATTCTTATCATTATTAATGTAATATTAGTATTATTAATTATTTTTATCATGAATAATATTAGAAATTCTATTATTATTATTATTATTATTTGTGATTATATTATTATTATTATTATTATTATTATTATTATTATTATAATAATAATAATAATAATTGTTATTAAAATTAACATTATTTTATTTTTATTATTATTACAGAATTAATATTATTATATTTATATTTATTAGTTATTAGTTATTAACATTATATAAACCCAACTAAACGATTCAGTTATCAATCACTATATTATTTTTATTTTTTTTCTTATCCTCCAGCTCACACTTTTGTTTTCTGTCGAGTGAGTTTAGCTAGGATCCAACTTCAATCAATTTTAGTTACTATATCAGATACTCAAAAGCATGATTTACTTTGAAAATCTTTGTTAGTTGTTAAAGAATACAAAAAAAAAATAAAAAATAAAAAAAATAAAATAACACATATTCCTCATTATACCACAACAACAAAATCGATCACCATCCTGATTCCAACACCACCTCACACCATTACCTTCATCTCAATCACCAATACCACTACCACTTCTTTAGTTTTCATGTTAAACGCACCTGCTCTAAACCAAATCATTGATATCAATATCGAGTACTAATGTTGCTATTTGGTTATGAAGGATCACAAGAACCCAATTAACTCCCTCTGATGACTAATAAACACCATCATCGAATGCCATCAACCACCATCTCTCTTCTTTCTCTCCTCTTCATATTCGTGGACATACAATCATTTGCCTGTGATAACTCGAAGCAACAACAAACCAATACCAACTGCAATCGTGATGTTTTACTACTGCTAGTACTAGATTTCTGTGCTAATTAAAAACCATCGCACTCATTGTTACTGCAGCTGAAACTTTTCTTTTTATTTGTAAACCACGATCCAAACAGCTACTATAATTCTGTCTTAATTCTCGTTAATTCCAACAGCGAATTTCACTGCAGTTCTCCAATCAAAATCACAACTCGTCTTCAATTGTTGCATCTGTTCTTCTGTGTTATTAATATCACAAAACCCATTGGTTTAATCATCGTTGACTGCTGCTACGCTCTCTTTTCTTTTCTTTTTTTATTTGAATCCCAACTCAAAGCCTAATGAAACAATGATGATGAAGTGATTGTCGATTTAAAAAAAAAACATGTTGTAAGTGGACGTACCTTTACAGCTGTAGGCTGCTAATCATTAAAAAAAAAAACACCGATGCTTCTTCTAGTTAATCAGTGAATGAACTAGGGTTAATTCGTTGGGCTTGGTTTGTGTAATGGGTTGGGCCGAAATCTTTTCTTTGTTGGGCTGTGCTAATTACTGGATCTGTAACAAAAATTCCACGAGCCACCAGACTTGCAAACGTCTGCTACTGCTGTATAATACTTCCTGTCGAACCTTAACAGCGAGAACGAATTTTTTTTTTTTTGTGATGTTGTCGATGTTAAACCACTACAGAAGATTAAAGTGATGATGCTTACGGTTATGAGCAGATGAAGATTATGATGATGAATATAATTAAGAGAGTATACGATTTTGATGATGAACGTATCAATGATGATTTAGATTTATGATATGGGTTCATGATGATGATCTTGTATATGTTCCACGAAAAGTATAATGATGGATGATATTAGATGTACGATGTTAAATGAGGATGTTATTAGGATGATAGGTTATGACTAAGAAGAAGATGAACCCAGAAGTAAGGGTTAAAACAATATAATCCGGGTTTTAATCAGAAATAAAATAGACAGAGTGTTGGTCAGGGGGTGTTGCTGTTAGCAGGAGGTCGCAGGTTCGAACCTGGGCATATGCATTTGTTTTTGGAACTTTTTACTGAAAGGTAGTTATTAGTATTACTCATTATTATTATTATTATTATTATTATTATTATTATTATTATTATTATTATTATTATTATTATTATTATTATTATTATTATTATTATTATTATTTTGGTTAATATTATTATCATTAGTATTATTGTTATTTATACATGAAAATGATTATTATTATTACTATTAATATTATTATTACTTTTATAGTTAAGTATTAGTAGGTAATATTATTATTGTAGTATTTATTATTAGTATTAATGTGAAAATGAAACGTCCGCGACTAATCCTCCCGGACGGAATCTTTAACAGTTGGTTCCATTGCGATGATCGGCTCCCAGCAATGTCCTTAACATGAGCAAATGCACAGCGGAAGACTTAATTCGTACCTGAGGATAACATGCTTTAAAAAGTCAACATAAAGTTGGTGAGATATATAGGTTTGATGCTAGCAGCGTTATAACTATGGACCACAAGATTTCATATTTATAAACATAATACACTCGCAAGTGTATGAAAAGCATTCCAAGCAGTGGGCACCCGGTAACTAGCCTTAACAAGAGTGTGTACCCCTGAGTTATAATAATATGTGCACCGAATCAAGTGCGTTCCGTTAACCTCGAAGTACTAAACACCCGTTCTTCTAGTTTACTAGAACAACATCTGGGTGGGGGTGTAAAACCCGATAGATCTATCTTTAGGATTCGCGCCTACCAGTTCATAAACCAATAGTTAAAGTTACCAAGCTAGGGGATTTTTGATTCAAACCCATGTAGAATGTAATTTTAGTCACTTGTGTCCATAACGTAAATCATTTATAAAAAAATAATGCATGTATTCTCATCCCAAAAATATTTAAAGTTTAAAAGGGACTATATACTCACCTAATGTATTTTGTAGTAAAAATACATAGAATGACATTGAGCAGGTATAGGGTTAGCCTCGGATTCACGAACCTATATCATTTGGATATTTATTAATACACATAATTGTAATCGAACAACTTATATATTATTATTAGTGATCTATGTGTTATATTTAATAATTTATAGGTTTCATTAAATATATTCATTTAATATAAAAAAATATACTAATATAGTTAAGTTATGCGAATTATATATATTTTTATATTATTAATCTTCATTTAATATATTAATAATAAAAAAATTTTGTAACTTCAATAATATTAATAATAATAATAATAATTTTAATACTTACTAATAATAATGTTAATAATAGTAATTTTTAATAAAAATAAACAGTTTAATGATAATGATAAAAAAATAATGATTTTAATAAAATAATAATTTTGAAAATATCTTTTAATAATAATAATAATAATTATGATAATATAAAAATGATAATAATAATAATAATTCTAATAATGATACTTATATTGATAATAATAATAATAATAATAATAATAATAATAATAATAATAATAATAATAATAAATAAATAAATAAATAAATAAATAAAAGGGTTACTACCTTAAATGCTCAAAAAGGCAACTAATTGACCAAGCCGGGATTTGAACCCGCGACCATTCGTTCCCTGACAATACTCTCCACCACTCGTCTGATTCTGTTTTTCTGATTTTAACCCATTCTTAATTCTTATAACCCGTATCCTATTTCTACCTTCATCTTCCTCGACTGAAAACTCTAAATCACAACAATGAATGACTTTATCTTATAAGACCAGTATTTGGGTTCGTAATGATTTAAAATACACAACCTTTGTTCTCAGGCAATCAAAACAACAACGAAAAAAAAAAAATATGTTTATAACCTGCTGTATCTATTTACGAAGAGCTCAGTTTCAAATTTTAATTTCGAATCCCTTTTAGCTTATGATTACTACACAAAAGACATCTTAAATATGTTATAGAAACTTTCAGAATCAACAAAATAACTTCAATTGTAACAGAAAAATTCTAATTGCTCGATGAACATTTGTTTGAATTTTGGAAATTAAATTTGATTTCGAAAAATTTGGATTCAAATCCTTGAGTTAAAAGCTGTGATTGTGCAGATAGCTTCACGACATCATTTAGAATATATCTGTAACTCTACATCTTGATAAATGGTTTGAAATTGATCTGTTGATTTAAGGATGGCCAACAGAGGTGTCAACCTGCTAAAAAGAAAAAGAAAAATTGCTTCTGTCTCCTGCTTCGCAATATAGATTGATAGCTAGTAAATAAAATTGAAGAACCTAACTGATTTGGTATGAAGATTTATAAGGGGATTCGTACGTTTAGGGTTGATAGATGACAAAAGAAAAACACGAGCAAAATAGGAGACAGGAATAAATTAAGAAATCGAATTGGAGTGATAAATTACCCGTGATTTATGCCTTTCTATTTTCCAATTTATATTTAATTAATATTACTAATTAATAATTATATCAATAATAATAATAATAATACTTTTAACATTTTTTTTTTTATAAACATCCTAATAATAATAAGAATAATAATAATAATAAACTTAATGATAATAATATTTAAATAATAATTAAGATCATGATTTTATTACTAGTTATAATATTTATGTTATTAAAAATGCTAACTTATAATTATAACAATGATTTTTAATATTAAAAGTAATTTTAAAAGTAAAAATATTAATAAGAATATTAATATTAATAACCATAAAAAAACATTTATATAGAACAAACTTCATATATCTATATGTTATATATCTGATATAGTATTATCAATAATACTAATATTGATTTTAACTATTGAAGATACCTCGACAATTATATTCCGACATTTAATTATATTTTATATGATAAAATTATATATTTATAATATCATATACTAAGTATTATGTGATATATCTTTTAGTATATTTTACATTATATATATAATAATTATGTGTGAAAATATATATGATATATTCATTCATCATACTTTATATATATATATATATATATATATATATATATATATATATATATATATATATATATTCCATAATTAATGGTTCGTGAATCGTTGGGATTAATCAGAGGTCGAATGCAATTGGATACATGACATGGATTTCAAAGCTTTCGAGACTCAACATTAAAAATTTTGCTTATCATGTCGGAAACATATAAAGCGTAAGGTTTAAATTTGGTCGGAAATTTCCGGGTCGTTACAGTACCCACCCGTTAAAAGAAATTTCGTCCCCGAAATTTGGTAGAAGTTGTCATGGATAACAATAGGAATGTTTTCATGACAAATATGAGGTAATAACGGAGTTTTATCATTATTGGAAGATGTAGATAAAACGATTCGATCATATGTAGCGCACGAACGAAGCTATCACAAAAAAAATGAAATGAGTAATATGAAATTGTTTTATCCGATGACGTAGTTACTATTGACCTCCGGGATTTAAGGGATTTAAAGAAAATCTTACGTAATAAGATTTGGTTTTTCGGTGATCAGGATCTTCTTTGATTTAATGCAGCAATCTGTTTCGATTTCTCTGTCGGATATTTCACTATAAATCCACCTCCTTCCATTCCTTACTTCCATACCTCACATCTTCTATCATTTCCTTGGAATTATAATGTTTTTAATTCTCCCGTGTTTTTACGTTGCAATACGTATTGATTTACACGGTTTGAAAAATCTTGGGTGATTATTGGGTTTTATATCCTTCATTATTTTCCGGAGCTTCATGCTTTTGTTTTCTCTTCCCGACTTCGAGTCAAGCGAATAATGATCCAGAATTCGTAGGTATGAGCTTCGAAATGAACATAGCTAATGCTCTAAGATAGAAATGGTAGTAGAACAAATTTTGATTTGTCAAATTACCAGAATATCCTGGAAAAGATCGAAAGTTCAGACGATATGTTTCTAATACATTTGGGGATTTGATAGAATGTAAGAGCCGTGTAACATGGCACATGATGACGGTACTGTGAATCATCACATTCCATTAGGAACTTAACATGACTTACTGTAATATAATGAAGTTGATCAAGTTTCATTATATTATACTAATTCATGCATCAGTTCCCAACACTGCTTCAGAACATTCCTATTTCGAAGATTTCAGAATTTAGAAACTAGCACAGTTTCTTTTATGTTGTAACGCAAACGTTACGGAGAGATAAATGATCCCAGATAAGAATAGTTGTGAAAATATCTCCAGAAATATGGAGAATATGTATAACGGAAGATATGAAGATATCTTATAATATCTAAGATAAGATAATGATGATGAATATCATCTGAAAAAGTTTAGAATAAGGAGTAGGGTTCTTATTGACGGTTTCATCAGGCACTGGATCGTTTGGATTCTTTGAAGTCGAACTTATTCTTTATAATTTGTCAACAGCCTCTTTCATACTTTGCTCAATTCGTTTTCCAGTTTCAACCCTTCTCTTTTTCTGAGCTTTTTCAACATACTGTACTTCATCGTCAAGCTTTTGATTGTTAAAGTCGTTTACAGTTTTTGCTGCTTCATTAGCATTTCAAGAACTACTTCACAGTTCAGGGTGTTTTTCAGAAACTTTACATTTGAAGTATAAAATTCTTAGAGATAAACGTTGTAGGTATAACTGAAGAAGTTCTGCGAGATTTTCAAAATACTGATTGCGGATTTTACCAAAGAGATAACGAGTTGCTGGTACATCTGCTGATGATGTTGTGGAATATAAAAGGTTTTCCGGTAATAACGGCGAAGGGACAAGGTATAAATATCGTGGTTATAATAAGAGTAGTCTTTCTGGGGAGTCGAAGTGGAGCTGTGACAAAATTGACTACTTTGAAAAGGAATCGTATGGTTGCTTTTGCTAATGAATGATAAGGAATTCGACGCGGATACAATTTAACTACAACTTCGGTTTCGAAAGTTTTTCAGGTTCATAACTGTATGCATAAATCTTTCTTCCGTAGACGAAGTGCGGCGGGTTCAACTTCTCGATCGAGGTGTTTTCAAGAATCATGAAAAGATTTGAATGAGGAGTATAATTGTCGAAGTACAAATGAGGTTTAGGATGAAATCAAGTGGCAAGCTTGAAGAATTATTTAGTTTCATATATTATAGTCAATATTTTAATTTAATTCATTTTAATTGTCCAAAGTTGGCAGTCCAATAGTCCGATGATGCAATGATTCATATATAATTTAATATATAATATTCGAATTAAATAATACGTATCGTGACCCGTGTACCGGTCTCAGTGTCGATCACAACTCAAAGTATATATATATTTTGGAATCAACTCCGACCCTGTATAGCCAACTCCCACCTTCACATATAGAGTGTCTACGGTTGTTCCAAAATATATATATAGATGGGTCGATATGATAAGTCGAAACCTTGCATACGTGTCCCGTTATTTAAAGTGCGTAAAAATAAATAACAGAAATTAAATGACGATAAATAAAATTGCGAGAATGTAAATTGCAATAAATTAAATGTTAATCAGTTAGCTGGGAACAGTTAGCTGGAACAGTTAGCGTGAAATCCTATCACAATTCCAATTAATTAATTCGTTTGTTTCTAACACTTTTTATTTTTGTTCAATGTTTTCTTCGTTATGCCACTTGTTGGATTCTGATAGGTCAAAATCCAAATATGAAATTTGAACAGAAATGGTTATTCTGTGGTGAACGGATACGTATATTGGTAGTTGTAAGTAGGATAGTAAATGATTGTTGTATCAGATTCGAAGAATGTACAGTGTAACTTATTAATGTGAATTCTAAATATTCCTCGGGTACTACCCACCTGTTAAAATATTTTCATCATTAACAGTTTGTGCAAAAGAATTTTTATTTACAATCTTTATGAAAATATACTTGCATATATACTTTCATCGGATGTAATTATGGATTTAATGAGTCAATGGAATATTAAACTCATTTGATTTATCGTTAATACTAGATTACATAATCTCTAAAGCATTAGAGATTACTCAGTCGTCATATTGAACGAAGGTAGTGAGATAGAATGATACGTAAATCGAAGATAATCGATGTAGAACGATATGTAGAACGAAAATAAAGTGGATAGAGCGATACGTAGAACGGTGATTATACTCGAGGTGTAATTTGTGACGTTGAGATTTACGATGTGGTGGTGGTTTGAGGGTGATAAGGATACCATTGACGTTGATGATGGTGATGCTGCTGATGGTGCTGGTAATGAAGATTGTGATGTTGATGTTACTGGAGGTACTGGTTGTGCCGCCGGTGCTGCCGCTGGTGTTGGTAACCTTCGTACCAGATTCTCCAAAACCATTACTCGAGCACGTAGTTTGTTAACTTCTTATATTATGTCGGGATGATTGACGATTGCAACGAGCGGGTGAGTAAGATTCGAAATATGGGATAGTATGTAATTATGACGAGATACTCGGAAAAGAAAAGAGAAAATGGTTTCTCGAACAAGTTCGCCGGTAAGTGTTTTAGGTTTATCGCCAAGAGGCAATTTGGTGGATGGAGGAGATCTTTGATGTGAAATAATTTTCGAATTGAGGATGATATTCTAACTTCATAGAGTATATATATAATACTAAAGATTATGTAGACCACGGAGCAATTTACGGTATGTCTCAGGCAATTCTACGGTAGCAGATACTCTAAGATATGAATTTTGTCTATACACTATCGATGCACTAAATGCAGTAAGACGTGTCTAGACTAAAGAATGATAAGCAGGCAAATCCCTAAGGATGATAAGCAAGTGGTTTCCGACTAGAAATGATAAGTAAAACTTTTTTTGACATATAGACACGGTCAAAGTCCAGACTCACTAATGTATCCTAACATCTACTAGTCAGACACACTAATGCAAGGCCTGGTTCGCTAAGACCAACGCTCTGATACCAACTGAAACGTCCGCGACTAATCCTCCCGGACGGAATCTTTAACAGTTGGTTCCATTGCGATGATCGGCTCCCAGCAATGTCCTTAACATGAGCAAATGCACAGCGGAAGACTTAATTCGTACCTGAGGATAACATGCTTTAAAAAGTCAACATAAAGTTGGTGAGATATATAGGTTTGATGCTAGCAGCGTTATAACTATGGACCACAAGATTTCATATTTATAAACATAATACACTCGCAAGTGTATGAAAAGCATTCCAAGCAGTGGGCACCCGGTAACTAGCCTTAACAAGAGTGTGTACCCCTGAGTTATAATAATATGTGCACCGAATCAAGTGCGTTCCGTTAACCTCGAAGTACTAAACACCCGTTCTTCTAGTTTACTAGAACAACATCTGGGTGGGGGTGTAAAACCCGATAGATCTATCTTTAGGATTCGCGCCTACCAGTTCATAAACCAATAGTTAAAGTTACCAAGCTAGGGGATTTTTGATTCAAACCCATGTAGAATGTAATTTTAGTCACTTGTGTCCATAACGTAAATCATTTATAAAAAAATAATGCATGTATTCTCATCCCAAAAATATTTAAAGTTTAAAAGGGACTATATACTCACCTAATGTATTTTGTAGTAAAAATACATAGAATGACATTGAGCAGGTATAGGGTTGGCCTCGGATTCACGAACCTATATCATTTGGATATTTATTAATACACATAATTGTAATCGAACAACTTATATATTATTATTAGTGATCTATGTGTTATATTTAATAATTTATAGGTTTCATTAAATATATTCATTTAATATAAAAAAATATACTAATATAGTTAAGTTATGCGAATTATATATATTTTTATATTATTAATCTTCATTTAATATATTAATAATAAAAAAAATTTTGTAACTTCAATAATATTAATAATAATAATAATAATTTTAATACTTACTAATAATAATGTTAATAATAGTAATTTTTAATAAAAATAAACAGTTTAATGATAATGATAAAAAAATAATGATTTTAATAAAATAATAATTTTGAAAATATCTTTTAATAATAATAATAATAATTATGATAATATAAAAATGATAATAATAATAATAATTCTAATAATGATACTTATAATAATAATAATAATAATAATAATAATAATAATAATAATAATAATAATAATAATAAATAAATAAATAAATAAATAAAAGGGTTACTACCTTAAATGCTCAAAAAGGCAACTAATTGACCAAGCCGGGATTTGAACCCGCGACCATTCGTTCCCTGACAATACTCTCCACCACTCGTCTGATTCTGTTTTTCTGATTTTAACCCATTCTTAATTCTTATAACCCGTATCCTATTTCTACCTTCATCTTCCTCGACTGAAAACTCTAAATCACAACAATGAATGACTTTATCTTATAAGACCAGTATTTGGGTTCGTAATGATTTAAAATACACAACCTTTGTTCTCAGGCAATCAAAACAACAACGAAAAAAAAAAAAATATGTTTATAACCTGCTGTATCTATTTACGAAGAGCTCAGTTTCAAATTTTAATTTCGAATCCCTTTTAGCTTATGATTACTACACAAAAGACATCTTAAATCTGTTATAGAAACTTTCAGAATCAACAAAATAACTTCAATTGTAACAGAAAAATTCTAATTGCTCGATGAACATTTGTTTGAATTTTGGAAATTAAATTTGATTTCGAAAAATTTGGATTCAAATCCTTGAGTTAAAAGCTGTGATTGTGCAGATAGCTTCACGACATCATTTAGAATATATCTGTAACTCTACATCTTGATAAATGGTTTGAAATTGATCTGTTGATTTAAGGATGGCCAACAGAGGTGTCAACCTGCTAAAAAGAAAAAGAAAAATTGCTTCTGTCTCCTGCTTCGCAATATAGATTGATAGCTAGTAAATAAAATTGAAGAACCTAACTGATTTGGTATGAAGATTTATAAGGGGATTCGTACGTTTAGGGTTGATAGATGACAAAAGAAAAACACGAGCAAAATAGGAGACAGGAATAAATTAAGAAATCGAATTGGAGTGATAAATTACCCGTGATTTATGCCTTTCTATTTTCCAATTTATATTTAATTAATATTACTAATTAATAATTATATCAATAATAATAATAATAATACTTTTAACATTTTTTTTTTATAAACATCCTAATAATAATAAGAATAATAATAATAATAAACTTAATGATAATAATATTTAAATAATAATTAAGATCATGATTTTATTACTAGTTATAATATTTATGTTATTAAAAATGCTAACTTATAATTATAACAATGATTTTTAATATTAAAAGTAATTTTAAAAGTAAAAATATTAATAAGAATATTAATATTAATAACCATAAAAAAACATTTATATAGAACAAACTTCATATATCTATATGTTATATATCTGATATAGTATTATCAATAATACTAATATTGATTTTAACTATTGAAGATACCTCGACAATTATATTCCGACATTTAATTATATTTTATATGATAAAATTATATATTTATAATATCATATACTAAGTATTATGTGATATATCTTTTAGTATATTTTACATTATATATATAATAATTATGTGTGAAAATATATATGATATATTCATTCATCATACTTATATATATATATATATATATATATATATATATATATATATATATATATATATATATATATATATATTCCATAATTAATGGTTCGTGAATCGTTGGGATTAATCAGAGGTCGAATGCAATTGGATACATGACATGGATTTCAAAGCTTTCGAGACTCAACATTAAAAATTTTGCTTATCATGTCGGAAACATATAAAGCGTAAGGTTTAAATTTGGTCGGAAATTTCCGGGTCGTTACAGAAAATAATACAAATTATTATTATTTTCATAAATATTAGTATAAGTGAATTATTATTATTAATATCATTATTTTTATCACTAATGAAATCATAACCATTAGCATCTTAATTAGTAATATTAAGTAATATAACTATTATCATTTTTATTATTATTAATATTATTCTAGTAATACTATAACTAATATTTTGTAAACAAAAGATTAAGTAGATAAAATATGTATAATAACCATAACTTAAAAATGTAAACACTTTACTTAAATACACAAAATGAATATATAATAAAGTATATAAATTATTAATATAAAAATTATCACTAATAATAATATAATTATTGGTTCAATTACAATTATATGTATTGATGAAAATACAAATGATATAGGTTCGTGAATCCGAGGCCAACCCTATACTTGTTCAATGTCGTTCTATGTATTTTTACTACAAAATACATTAGGTGAGTTTCATTTACCTTTTTACCCTTTATATTTTTGGGCTGAGAATACATGCGCAACTTTTATAACTGTTTTACGAAATAGACACAAGTAATCGAAATTACGTTCTATGGTTGAATGATCGAAACTGAATATGCCCCTTTTTATTAAGTCTGGTAATCTAAGAATTAGGGAACAGACACCCTAATTGACGCGAACTCTAAAGATAGATCTATCGGGCCCAACAAGCCCCATCCAAAGTACCTGATGCTTTAGTACTTCAAAATTTATATCATGTCCGAAGGAGGATCCCGGAATGATGGGGATATTCTTATATGCATCTTGTGAATGTCGGTTACCAGGTGTTCAATCCATATGAATGATAGTTTTGTCTCTATGCATGGGACATATGTTTATGAGAAATGGAAATATGAAATCTTGTGGTCTATTAAAATTATGAAATGATTATTTATGTTAAACTAATGAACTCACCAACCTTTTGGTTGACACTTGAAAGCATGTTTATTCTCAGGTACGAAAGAAATCTTCCGCTGTGCATTTGCTCATTTTAAAAACATTACTTGGAGTCATTCATGGCATATTTCAAAAGACGTTACATTCGAGTCGTCGAGTTCATCAAGATTATTATTAAGTCAAATATAGTTGGATATATTCTGAAATGATATGCATGCCGTCAAATTTCGTTGTAAAGAAAGATTGTCTTTTAAAATTGAATGCAATGTTTGTAAAATGTATCATATAGAGGTCAAATATCTCGCGATGTAACCAACTGTTGTGAATCATTTATAATCGATATGGACTTCGTCCGGATGGATTAGGACGGGTCCTTTCTGTAACACCCCAGCTTAACATGACCACAATATTGTCCGCTTTACCCGCAGGCGCACGGCTTTTTCTTGGCGACCACACACGAGAAGCACTTTCCCAGGAGGTCACCCATCCTGGTAGTGCTCTCACCCGAGCACGCTTAACCACAACGTACTCGCTCACCCGCTCTGCCTGTGGTCCCAAAACGCGTTGTGTCATTTAAGCGTGAGTATTACCTTATAATCCCATGATCACTCATGTCCTTGGGCGATGTGGGATTTGCCTAGGGTGTTACATTCACCCCCCTCGGGGACTCATCATCCTCGATGAGGTTTGCCCCACCACCCCCAATGGCACATGAGTGGCTCTGATACCATTCTGTAACACCCCAGCTTAACATGACCACAATATTGTCCGCTTTGCCCGCAGGCGCACGGCTTTTTCTTGGCGACCACACACGAGAAGCACTTTCCCAGGAGGTCACCCATCCTGGTAGTGCTCTCACCCGAGCACGCTTAACCACAACGTACTCGCTCACCCGCTCTGCCTGTGGTCCCAAAACGCGTTGTGTCATTTAAGCGTGAGTATTACCTTATAATCCCATGATCACTCATGTCCTTGGGCGATGTGGGATTTGCCTAGGGTGTTACATTTTGAGAACTTTCTCAAGTTGATTGTTACAAAAATGAGTACCCCGATCACTTATTAAAGCTTTCGGTGTTCCAAACCTAGCAAAAAGACGTTTTAAAAAGTTGACTACAACTCGTGCATCGTTAGTAGGGAGAGCTTGTGCTTTCGCCCATTTAGATACATAATCAATGGCAACGAGAATGTAGAGATTATTATGAGATTTTAGAAATGGACCCATAAAGTAAATACCTCAAATGTCAAATACTTCACATACTTGAATGACATTTTGTGGCATTTCATCACGTTGACTTATTTTTCTGGCCCTTTGACATGCATCACAAGATTTGCAAAGAAGGTATGCGTCTTTGAAAATTGTAGGCCAATAGAATCCAGCATCGTAGACTTTTCTTGCTGTTAGTTGAGGCCCATAATGCCCTCCTGTTGGTCCTGTGTGATAATGGTTTAAGATTTGACTAGCTTCATCTCCGAATACACATCGGCGTATTATTCCATCGGGACAACTTTTAAACAAATGTGGATCTTCCCAAAAATAGTGTTTTATATCACTAAAGAATTTCTTTCGTTTTTGGTACGACAACCCTTTTTCAAGGAATCCACATACTAAGTAGTTTTCATAGTCTGCAAACCATGGAATTTCATTATAATCCATCTTTAATAGATATTCATCAGGAAAGTTGTCTTGTATGGCCGATTCATTTAGAACTTCTAATTCAGGATTTTCAAGACGAGAAAGATGATCAGCGGCGAGATTTTCTGCTCCCTTTTTATCTCGAATTTCAATATCCAACTCTTGTAAGAGTAAGATCCAACGGATTAATCGTGGTTTAGCATCTTGTTTTGAAAATAGGTATCTAAGAGCAGAATGGTCGGTATTGACTACCATTTTAGCTAGAACGAGATATGAACGAAATTTGTCAAAAGCAAAGACAATGGCAAGGAGTTCTTTTTCAGTAGTTGTATAATTCGTTTGTGCTCCTTGTAACGTCTTACTAGTATAATAAATAGGTTGAAATCATTTTTCAATCCTTTGTCCTATAACGGCTCCCATTGCAAAATCACTTGCATTGCACATTAGTTCAAATGGTAGATTTCAATTTGGAGTTATCATGATCGACGCATTAGTGAGTTTTTCTTTAAGAATATTAAAAGATTTGATGCATTCATCCGAAAAGATGAATGGAGCATCCTTTTCTAGGAGTTTATTCATAGGAGTGGCAATTTTAGAAAAATCTTTTATGAAACGTCGGTAAAAACCGGCATGCCCTAGAAAACTCCTAACTCCTCTAACATTTGTGGGATGTGAAAGTTTAGCAATTACATCTACTTTAGCTCTATCCACTTCAATTCCTTCTTTTGAAATTTTATGACCGAGAACGATGCCTTCTTTAACCAAGAAATGGCATTTCTCCCAATTAAGTACTAGATTTGATTGTTCGCATCTAATAAGCATTCGTTCAAGATTAACTAGACATGATTCAAATGTATCACCGAAGACTGAAAAGTCATCCATGAAAACTTCCATGCATTCTTCTATCATGTCGTGAAAAATCGCCATCATGCACCTTTGAAAGGTTGCAGGGGCGTTGCAAAGTCCAAATGGCATGCGTTTGTAAGCAAAAGTACCATAAGGGCACGTGAACGTGGTTTTCTCTTGGTCCTCGGGTGCTATTGGAATTTGAAAGTATCCGGAAAAACTATCAAGAAAACAATAGTAACTATTTCCGGCTAATCTTTCCAACATTTGATCAATGAAAGGTAAGGGAAAGTGATCTTTTCTTGTGGCGTCATTTAATTTTCTATAATCAATATAAACACGCCATCCTATTACAGTCCTAGTAGGAATAAGCTCATTTTTTTCATTTGTGATGACAGTCATGCCACCCTTCTTAGGTACGCATTGAACTGGGCTTACCCATGGACTATCAGAAATTGGATAAATTAAACCTGCATCAAGCAGTTTAATAATTTCTTTCTTAACATCTTGCATATTAGGATTTAGTCTTCGTTGACGTTGCACATACGTTTTATGACCTTCTTCCATAAGGATTTTATGTGTGCAATATGAAGGACTTATTCCTTTAATATCATGAATCTTCCATGCAATAGCTGGTTTATGAGCTCTTAGCACAGAAATGAGTTGAGATTTTTCATTTTCAGTAAGAGAAGACGATATTATTACAGGTAATTCAGATTCACCATGTAAATAAGCATATTCCAAATGGTTTGGAAGTGGCTTTAACTCTAATGTCGGTGGTTCTTCTATCGATGATTTGTATCGATATCTGTCTTCTTCTTTTAGCATTTGAATTTCTTCTGTTGTTGGTTCATATCCATTAGCCATAAGTGTAGCTAACATTTCATCTTCTTCAATTGGTTCAGTTCCTTCTCCTAAAGAACATTCTTCTGTTCCTTGTAATTATAGAAATTCTCATAACAATTCTGCATGTGAATCTATAGTTTGAATATAATAACATGTATCATCTGCAGATTGCGGTTGTTGTATGGCTCTATCAACTGAAAAGGTAACACTCTAATCCTCTATACTTAGGGTCAGTTTCTTACCGAACGCGTCTATTATTGCTTTAGCCGTGTTTAAGAATGGTCTTCCTAATATGAGAGGAACTCGAGAATCTTCTTCCATGTCCAGAATAACAAAATCTACTGGAAATACTAAAGTACCAACTTTAACTAGCATGTTCTCCATTATCCCTCTAGGATATTTTACTGATCGATCGGCTAGTTGTATGCTTATTCGTGTTGGTTTCAATTCTCCAAGGTCTAGTTTAGCGTATAGTGAATACGACCTTAGATTTATACTAGCACCTAAGTCTGCCAATGCTTCTATTGAACTAAGACTACCCAGAAAACATGGAATTGTGAAACTTCCTGGATCTGAAAGTTTTTCTAGTATCTTATTCAACACCACTGCAGAACAATTAGCATTCATAGTAAGAGCCGAGAGTTCTTCCATTTTCTTTCTATTTGTGATTAGATCTTTCAAGAATTTAGCATATCTAGGCATTCCTGAAATCACATCAATGAAAGGAAGATTTACATTTATTTGTTTAAACACATCCAAGAATTTGGATTTCTCGGCTTCAAGTCTTTCTTTTCTCATTTTACTCGGGTAAGGAAGTGGTGGTTGGTATGGTTTAACATAAGGTTTAGCCTTAATTGTGTTATCTTCATTAACCTTTTCAACTACCGGTTCTGTTTCCTTATCTTGCTCAGGTTGTGGTTCTTGTGTAGTAGGAATAGAGTCATCAGAAATTACAGGTATTTCAGGTGGTTTAAGTGTAATACCACTTCTTGTAGCAATGGCTTTAGCTGTTTCATTCCGGGGGTTAACATTTGTATCACTAGGTAGACTTCCCAGTTTTCTTTCACCTATCAACCTTGCTAGGTTACTTACTTCTTGTTCCAAATTTTGAATAGAAGCTTGTTGATTTCTAAATGCTTGAGCATTTTGTTCATTCGTTTATTCCTGAGATGTGAAAAACTGAGTTTGAGATTCAACTAGCTTCGACATCATATCTTCAAAATTTGGCTTTTTATCATCGGTTTGTGGTGGTTTGTTTAGAAAAATAGGTCTTTGCTGATTGTAAGTATTATTGGATACTTCTTGATTGCTAGGACCTTGTTGGTTGTTGTATGGAACATTTCGGTTATAATTCTGATTTTGATTGTAAATTGGTCTTGGCGGTTGATAATTATTTTGATGATTATTTCCAGGTCTTTGGTTCATGTATGAAACATTCTCTCTTTGTTCCATTGTTTGTTCAATACTGAGACAATCTTTTGTTAAATGTGGTCCTCCACACTGCTCACAACTAATTCATATTGAGTGAGTATCTTTAGTCATCTTTTCCATTCGTCTCTCGACAGCATCTATCTTTGCAGAAATGGAATCAAAGTCATGGCTAGAATCGGCTCTAGCTGCTTTAGATGATCTAACGATATCTTTTTCTTGGTGCCACTCATGTGAGTGGGAAGCAGTGTTATCAATAATTTTGTAAGCTTCACTTGCTGTTTTCTTCATAATGGAACCACCAGCTGCTATATTGATGTCTTTTCGTGTAGTGATGTCGCATCCTTGGTAGAATATTCGTACTATTTGATAAGTGTCTAAACCATGTTGCGGACATCCTCTCAATAACTTTCCAAATCTTGTCCACGTTTCATATAGAGTTTCATTTGACTTTTGCGTGAACGTAATAATTTCACCTTGAAGTCTCACGGCTTTAGATGCCGGAAAGAATTGTTTAAGAAATTTTTCAACTAAAACATCCCATGTATCAATCGCCCCTTCAGGTAACGATTCTAACCAATCTTTGGCTTCTCCCTTTAAAGTCCGGGGAAATAACATGAGATATATCTGTTCATCCTCCACTTCTCGGATTTTGAATAAAGTACAAATCCTATTAAAGGTTCGAAGAAGTTCATTTGGATCTTCCTTCGGCGCACCACTAAATTGGCATTGATTTGTTACCATGTGTAGGATTTGTCCTTTAATTTCATAATCTGGCGCATTAATGTCAGGTTGAGTAATTGCGTGACCTTGGCCAGTGCGTTTAGCTCTCATTCGGTTTTCCATACTTAGAGGTTCCAGATTCTCCATGATTGAATTTGTTGAATCTGAATCACTAGAGGATTCTAATTTAATGGGTTGTTCTTCTACAATCTCTGTTTGAATAATTGGTGGTTCTGGAGGAAAGATTAATGGTTCAGGATCTCTGAATTGTCCCTGAATATCCTCCGGATTCTCAATTGTGAGGTCGGGTTCAAAAAATAGATTATCGGAAATTTGAATTGGAGTACTTGGTCGACTGGATGACGATTCTAAAGAAAAATCAACGGCGACAATATTGGCTAGATGTCTTGATCGAGTTACAGGTGGTGAACGTATAAAAGGTGGTGAACGTTTTACTCGGTGCATTCACTGAATATCCTATTAGTTATAAAAAAATAAAAATTATATAAGTTATCAAATTAATAGACTTTTCTGATTTTGCCCACGTTTCGAATAGCCAATAGATGCAGCAGGTAGCCAGGACCCTTTAAATCGGAAGCCCACAACTCGCTACTAACAAATCCAACTATTACTACGAACCAGAAAATTTTGGATGTCTATCAATTTAACCACTTAAAATAATTTTTCGTCAAAATTTAAAGAAAATTTAGAGAAGAAATAGAAAATTCTATGTCCTAAAAACTAGAGCGGCGAAAAATAAGAAAGAAAAAGAGTGCGTCGAAAAACGTCGAAAAATAAAAATAAGAAAATAAGCGTCGAAAAATAATAAAAAGAAATAAAGCGTCGAAACTTAAAAGTCTAAAAACTAAATATAAAAACTTGCGTCTAAATGTATTAAAGCTTAAAAGAAATTCTATATCCAAAACGGCAATAACTTAAAAAGTACTAAAATTTATAAAACGGCGTCGCAAAATTCTAAAGCACCTAAATCTTAGTCTAAAGAAAAAGTACTTAAGGGATTTTACGGCAAAGCCTAAAAATCTAGAAATAAAAATAACTTTGGCAAAAACTATGACTTAAAACTAAATACGAACGAAAAATACAAATATTACGCTAAAACAAATAAAAATATACAAAATATAAAAATAAACTTAAAGTTGTAAAAAGTACAAATTTTTTATAAAAATATTATTTTTATATTATTTATTTTATAAAAGTATTGATTTTTAAAACTAATAAAACTATTTTAAACTAAATATTACAAATTTATTTAAACTAAAATTAATTAATTTAAAACTAAACCCTAATTAGGGTTTTAATTAATTAATAATAAAAATAATTAAAACTCCGTAATTAATGCAGAAACAAGTCAACCCTGGCGTGAAATGTCCCGTTC